>NC_079468.1:21845534-22153124 GCF_026250575.1 Diorhabda carinulata
GTGACTTTAATATCTGAGTTTAAGTTACTCACATAATTGCGTGTCTAAGTTGACGTGAATGTAAATGGAGAGCAGCTTTAAGCAAACTTTTAAATTCAAATATTTTCAAAGTCAACTGTCAAACATGAATCAGTGCTACCAACAGACCCCATACGCAGAGGCGTCAACTGTCAAACATCAATCAATGACCCATACGCAGAGGCGGCCTTACCCATTGCGAGGCTCTGAGCGTCAGGTCTTTGCGAGGCCCTTTGTCCTTCGTGAAAAGTATGTGATGCGAAAGTAGGTCTGGTTGTTTGGTTTAGGTAGGTGTCATGTTTAATGCTAAAATTATACAAATAAATCAAATTTGAGTTTTAAAATATTTTACATTGAAAGATTTACAAAATCAACAAATACAGAGTTGATAAATTTTAAAATTGATGTTTGCGGCTTTTCCTAAGACTAAAATCTTTAATTAAAGTACAATAATCTAACGAATAAGCTACGTCATTTTCGATTGAAAGAATAACAAGGGCTAAAAGCCGATCTTGTGTCATCGAATCCCTCAAATATGTTGTAAAAATTTTAAGCCTCGAAAAACTCCTTTCTGTAGACGTAACGTAGTGGGGTAAACTTCAGTTAATTTTTTTTCTATTATGTATTTTAGCACAAAGATAATGTCATCGTTTCCTTCATACACACGGATGAACATTTTCAGTTTTTCGTACAATTCATGTCCAATAAATCACTATAATTAATTTCCTTTAATTTTTTTATATTATACATGAAACCAAATATGCTTTCATGATGTTTAAGAGCCACAAACCTAGGATAATAGCTTGCGCGCACATTGTCGACATAAAAATAGTTTATTTTGAAAATTTCTTTCGCTTTCAATTCATCACCTTCATTTCCCCCTTCATAATGAAAATGCCTTTTTTACGTCATCTTCTGACTTCTTTGAACTGTCTGTGAATATATAAAAAAATAGTTAAAAATTTTTATATTTTTTAAGATTTGCTTGGGGCGAGGCCCCTGTAAGAGCGAGGCCCTGTTCGCCACCCCCTAAGGCCCCCACTGCCCATACGTGACGGTGTATTTTCCCTAATGTATATTTTCAACAAATTTTCTATAAATAAATAATATGAATACAAGTCGAAACAGAGAAAATAGTATGAAACACTCGTAATAGTAGTCCATTCCAGCATTCCTTTCTTTTGGAACTCTTGCTGTAATAAAAAGCTTTGTGTTATAATATACTATTCCATGCCATTTCTACCATACTGGTAATTTTACCACGAAGAACTCAAAATCAAATTTCCAAAATATTTCAGTCGTTTCAATCGAGAGAAACTGTGAAAATTATTTTATCATTTCGTTAAATTTAGCTGGAATGAATTACGTTTAAAATTATACAATGAAACGAAACATGATAAACACATCAAAATCTATTTTCGATCCATATCGAATTACTTAAACGTCAGTAATTTTTATCGATGAACAATGTGCAAACAGAGCTTTCACTCAGTGTGATATTCGATTTCAATTAACAGGAATTAAGAAACTGTCATCGTAGGAACGGCGACTGACGCGGAAAAATTTGTATTTGCTCTATTTATCGCTATAATGAATATTGGCAACAGAGAAACATTTTCGACGGATATTGAAATGAATTCATTGAAATTACATGAAATATATTATATTTAAAAGTTTACTGCGAATGTAAATCCGACAAAAAAATCCTTTTCCTTATACCCATCTCATTCAAAAACCATAATCAAGATATTTTGTCGAGTTGTTAACAATTCGTTTCCAGATATCTCAAAGTTTCGGGCCCCGAGAAAATTGGTCAGATTCTCATCAGAGAAACAATTGTTCCAACCAATTGAAAACTAAATTTCAAAAGAAGTAAACAAACATAGTTTATATGAATCACCCATCTTTGTAAATTGCTCTATTATGTTCCTAATACGCTCTGTTTTCCATGGAAACTTGACAATACACTCAAATATCCCTATCGAGACGGAGAGTTGAGGCGAGTATTTTCCCCTTTCGTCTGTTTCCTCAATTTCCCTAATTGTATTTTGAATGTAGTTCAGATTTATATTCTAAAGACTTATTTACATCAGTTGACAATTTAATATTTATGGATGCGCGGACATGACTCGCGTGTAATATTATGAGTATTAAATAAAATGGTTCTTACCACGGTCTAGGGAAAGTTTCATTTTCACTATAGGTAATACCATTTGTCAAACTTTCGTGTATTGAACGGTTACTGTGCACTTTTTGGCAAATTCTTCGTTTATTCCATCGCCTATTTACTGATCTGAAAGAGATTGCAGAGGACGAAGGAATCCTAAATAAAAGATTAAATAAACCAAGATGATAATCACAAACTTAAAAACAAAGACATATGAGATTAAAATAGGTAATAGACAAATAGAACACTTCAAATACCTCGGTACCTTGATAGTGGTAGGAGAATTAGACAAAGAAATATCAGAAAGAACAGTAAACGCAGGAAAAGTATTTATTGCAGTAAAGTCCAAGGAATACCTGGACTGAACAAAGGAAAGAAACTACACGAGGTACTACCACAAACAATAGATCGAAAGAAATGTGAAAAATTTTAGAAGAATGGCTCTATGAGATAACAAACCCCATCCCACATCTCACACCTGTAATGATAGATAGACATTTAGATTTAGATTTTAGAAACAAGTACTGGTAACAAATATGGTGATTTTGAAATCGGCGACGATGTGAAAATGTAGAATTTATAAAGGCTTCAGCTTCCTTTTCAATAATTTCATTCAAGTTAAACTGTTTACGTCTCTGAAGACGATAACTTGATTATCGAGACAGGTATCAGTCAGTGTAATTATGAGTGTTGTGTAGGGGTAGTATGAAGGGTGTGTTCATTAATTGAAAATTACCATTGGAAATTCTACAGCTAGTACGAGAAGTATTTTCTAGAGTTTTAGTTAGGGTGATAGTTCGAAGGAATCTCGTTGGGCCTACTCTGGGATCTTCCATTCGTTCTTTCTCCTTGTACATTATTAGTTTCCAAACAAATTTCGCTAGATCCTGTCGACATTATTTCAACTTTCTAAATTTCGAAAAAAAGTGAAGATTAGGTCTATCTATGGAAACTTGCGTCGTGGCTGAGTATCAACGAAGAATTAACAGAAAAGTTTAAATTGATTGATAGGTTTGATTATTTTATAATAAAATCAACTTCAACAACATCAATTTTATTTAGAAAACTTTTTTTCGACGAAAGGAAACGCTATCAGATGCTTTTGCACGATTACCCACTTTCCAGGATATTTTCCGGGTATTTCTACCTGAGCCAAAATTTTTGATAACCTCCTTTAAAAGTCACTTCCAGCTCCTCATTAGTGCTAAACTCGAGAAGCTCCTCCTGAATATCTTTATCAAGGGATTATACCCGCGAGTTTTCAAACTGTAAAAATTCGGGTCGACCAATATTTTAAAACTTATTTAAATGTTATATAAATTCTATAGAAACTTTTAAACAATATTTTTATATCAAAACTCCACAAAACTAAATGCATATAACAAATAGGCAGCGAAGTACTTAGTTTTCCGACCCTGGAAATCACTATTTTTCTTTCAAAAGTCTTGGACACAAATTCCGTCACTGGCCAATACTAATAACGTCTCATTTTTCTTCATGAATTTCCGGAAACAAATGAGTAACGTTTATCCTTGATATTCGTATTTATATTGGTGAAGAACCAAACAAGTTCATGCAAGATTGCAAGCACATATTCCACAATGGAATATTAATTTGCACGTCTGAACAAACGTTGCGGACCGGACGGTGGCCAGCGCGCGAACGGCAAGTCTCGACGCAATGTACTTAATATGGAATATGCATTTTAAGTTTTTCACTACCGAAACCAAATAAATGTCCATTTTTTGTCATGTCCAACGTGGACCCCCGTCGAGTATCCCGTGAACATTATTGGGAATCAATTGACTTTAACTTGAACTCGAATTTTATATATTAAGAAACCTTAGCACGTAATACATAACCTAAAATATTTCCTTTTACCCAGATACAAAGTGTTGTATAACAAATATTATAAAATGATTTCAAAGCATTGTTTTAAAATGTCAAATATGGTAAATAGTCCCATATATTACTTGGAATAATTTCCATCTATTATTGAAAGGTGGCATACTTTTTTCCCATCCTTAGATTTCCTTCATCCTGTCGAAAGTAATGAAAAATAACTGACTAGCTCTTTAACTGAATAGTCATCATTAGTAATTTTTCCTACCATATCTTTGAGGATTCTATGGCTCTCTGTTCGAGGTTTTATAACTTTATAATTAACCTCAACTCACTTGAAGCATTTAATCAATAAAAAATAGTTTATATATAATTATTTCACTGTTTTGTAATACAGTAAGTAAATTTCTTCAATAATATATTACTTTTTCTCATATTTTCCCATTCGAGATTCAGTTCATTCTGCAGGTCATATCCATTAACATCCTGCTGAGCCGGAGAGTCAAGCTTAGTTTGTTTGATGCATCATATAATTTAATTCTGGGGAAGGAAAATGTACGTCTAAAATTCCACAGGTTGAAATATAGTATACCTTTCGTTTCCTTCGCATTTAACAAAAATACGATGCTGAATAAAACTCTATTAAATACTAACGTTCCTTTCCGAGGAAGTAGAAAGTGAGAAGCGAAATACATGTTAAGGGAGGAAATTTCACACCTTCTTTCGGAATTTTCTCCTTTATTCATATACATTGAGAACAGAGTTGGAATTGCACCAACGCATAAAATGATCCAAAATTTCCTGAGCGAATTATATATTTTGTTAAATCCATCGATAGAGACATGTAGATTCCATGTTAAGCAGAGGATATTAAAATATTTGAATTAGGAAGCCAAATCAATTGATTTGGTGTTATTAACATTTAAAACTAAGTGCAGAACAAAGACAAAAAGTCTAAAGTTGAGAGCTGTAGTGTAGGTATGGGAAAAATATTGAAAAAGCATGACTCAAAAATTCTATTTGGCGAAACACATCCGAACAGAAAATATTATAAGAAAGGCTTTAATGACGTTACAGATACCGTTGCTAAAGATAATCATTGGGACATCTTGTTAGACAGGAAGCGAAGGAAACAAGATAATTAGAAAAACGTGTAGATTGAATGATCTAAATGTATGGATACCTACAAATTAGAGATATCGAATGGATCGGGCACGTTGACCGAATAGACAATGCAAAATTTCTCGTGTGAATTTACTTTTTGGTGTATTGAACGACTTGGAAGGAAGTTTAGTGACAGCCAGAGACTTGGACTAGATATGAAGATGGATTAGGCAATCTTGTTTTAATTGGGGATGAAGAAGTCATTTTAAATATCTTCTATAACATTCATAGTTTTGTTCTCTTACAGTAAATACCAATAAAGATAAATGAAATATTTACAAACTCTCATTTTCTTTCAATTTTTGGCTATTCATTTTTCAGCAAATCTCAAATATGTATGTATATGTCGATCAGTCTCTTTTATTTCGAGAACTATAAAGTTCCAAACTGGCAAGTGCAATATCCAGTTGTCAATTGGTAAGATGTTATAAATCGAAAACTTTATTTGACACACGTTTGACATTCGGAAAAATTATTTATCGTGCATGAATATCACAAATAATAAAAACAAGAAAGATGCGAAAAGATGATGTATAACTTTTCCTCCAGATCGTCAATATCCTTTACTAATTAACTCAAAAAAACATATTTAGCAAAAGGATAATGTAAAATTCACATTTATAGAAAATTGTTCAAGCAATTCGAGGATGAGTGCCTCTTTAAAACTCAGGTATATGAAAAGTGGTTTGTGGAAAAGGCCGGAAAGTTGTTGCAAGAAATACTCATTTTGGGAGACCGATGCAGTACTGTACGTGATATAACTGAAGAATTGGTCATCAGCGTAGATAGTTGGAGGAATTTGGTTACGCGACAAGCCGAGAGATTTGTACGAAAAATCTTTTTTCGATGGATTCAATAAAATTGGTCAATTGGACATTATATTGTTGAAATCTCGGTTTTATCATTAGAAAATTAAGGTCTAATGTCAGGCTGGACTGTTTTCTGTAGCCTACTCTATATGATATAACCAAACTAAGACATTTACTTCCACTATGTTGACGTTTTTGTTTCAAAGTTGATTTTATTCTATACGAATCTTTGCATCCCATCTATTTTATGGGGTTTTCAAATATATATAGTGTGTTCATAAAGTAACATAACTTGGTAATTCTCCGATTTTTGTTAAAAAATAATTTGAAGATTAAATGTTGAAACTGTCTTCATTTTCCTATTCGGAATTATACAATTATGCTGTTGGGCAAATCCGCAATTGCGGATTTGTTACTTGAAGGATTGTTATCAATATTTTTCATACTTGATAATCGGGCTGAGTTGTACACTATATTTTTTCTATATCCCGCAATAGGCGATATATCCAGAGACCTGGTTTCTGCCTCGTACTGCTGAAACCAAATCAATTATCTTTGTTAGAATATTATTTTTCACGAAAACTGTAGGATTATTAGAGTTAGATTTATACGCTCTTGTAATTTAAGAATTTGTTAAAAATTTGTCCAATATACTGTAATCGATTCATGCAGGTGGCAATTTTAAAAACTTTTGCTTTGTTAACCTAACAAAAATCGAATTAGCGAGTTACTTCACTTTATTAACACTCTATATTCAAACCTAATAATATTTAAATATTCGTATATATATATAGATAGAAATTTAATTTACTAGTTGAAAATTAGTAAATTCATTGAAATTTCTAATAAAGGAAAGTATATTTTGATTATCGATGATCCATATCCGATAACATTCCACGTTTGTTATTTTTTCGGTAACACCAACCCTGTTACAGCCAAAAGCGGTAATACGTTTGCTCTTTTCACAAGAGAAACCCAATTTTATGAATACATTTCGCAATTAAGGTGAGGTAGAAAATTTATATCGTACAATTGTACCACTAATCGGTGAGATAGAACTCGTGTATCCCAGATACATTCCTATCTCAATCCTCTTGGGTATGCCACCAACTCCTACGAATATTTTACCTTTAGGAATAGTAGCTTGATACTGAGGGAGGCCCATCCGAAATGGAAGAGATGTTACGTCGGCCTCCTTCATTTTATCGTTCAGGAATAAAATGTTTCGACAGAAACGGAATTCACTGTAGCTGCAATGTTAAATTATTGGAGTAGAAAATTAAATTGCCCCGTTTTACTTTAGAGCATATGAACTTTTTCTATTTAAAATATGAAATGACTAATTGGAAAGTATGAGTGCGATTCACCTTTTCGGAACATAAATATTCTAAAATTTAGTTCCAGCTTATGCTTTTATTTTTGTTGTAGAGACTATTTATATTCTCTAGAGAAGAAGTGCTCAAACTTTTCAATACTGCGACCCCCTTTTTAGGCTAAGAATTTATGCGACCTAGTAACATTGTAGAGTCGGCTTCCTTATACAAAAAGACACCACCACATCTATTCAAAACTTAATTAACAACGGAATTGTAAATCATCGTCTCTTATATCATATCTTGAAGCCTTCTGTTTAAGTGGATGTATGTGGATACCAAGATCTTTTTCTGAAAAAGCCATACAAAACTATCCATGATCAACTGATAGATATATTAGTGATCAGTTAATGAAACGGTATTTATCTCGACAAGTCTAACTAAAGAGAACGAAAACCTAGAATTGACTAAAGTAGCGATGAAGACATTCAACAATTGAGGTTTCGAAGATTGCTTACTTGTACCGATTTTGATCTTAACCAACGACTGAGGTTCGTGAAGTGCTCAGTTTAGTCGGTGCTTCTCTACGGCACGGAAGGCTGGACATACGATTGCGATTAACAAGTTGGAGGCTTTCGAGATGTGGCTGCACCGCAGAATCATTAACGTGAATTATTTGAACTAATTAAAACGGCGTACCTAGGGCACATTATGCGAAACAACAAATATCAATTGCTGCACCTACTTATCGAAGGAAAAATTGAAGGAAAGAGAGAAAGAAAATGTCTTCGTGAGGGTCAAATCTCAGTATCCAAACGAATCGTGTCGAGCAACGCGTGGTGATTAAATGCTTGCGTTTAAACGAGTTGACCTTAACGTAAATTCATACAGATTTAACAGATACATTAGATTAACCTGTATTAACATATGGCAGCGTGGAAGGTGGTAGATAGAATATATTTATTTATAGAAATTAGTAACAGTGTAATCCATCCAGACACCAAAACACAGAATAAGAAGTGGAGCTTAATTTTACTAATTTATCTGCAAAATGGTGCTAAAATTTCAGGTGCGCATTATGCCAATTTACTAACAAAATAAAATTAGGCGATAAAAGAGAAACACCGGGGAAACGGCACAAAGATATTCTCTTCCATCAGGATAATGCACCCAAGACTTGGAACTAATTGGCCACCCTTATTTTACAATAGTGCTAATTGGGGGTACCTGAAGCTTATAAAAGGTTATCTATCTGACCCACCACTATCAGTTAACTATTAATATCTCCGTTAATAACGAATAAGAATTCTATATGAAAATGGACACAACAAGGGCGCTTGACATGATTCCGTTTGCTGTTTACCATCGTTACCAAGAGACTGGTAACTTAGGTTGAAGAAAACGGTGCATATCCGAGAGAGGTGACCGACTCATTTTCACCTGAGAAATGAGGTATTCAAGTCCAACAAGAGCTCGAAGAAACGCGAGGATTAACTGTAAGTAGCTGGATAGTAGGAAGAATACCTGTTGCAACTTTATCTTGAACCATAAACGCCAACTACTGGCTTCAAATTAACCTCAGCTCACCGAGGATCCCGTCTACGACTTGCCAGAGAATTGAACAAATGAATAATGGGGCTCCGTTCTCTTCTCATATTAAAGCAGAGTCTACAAAAGATTCAGAAGAAAAAGATTCGCGTAGTGATGCATAAAAGGGAACGTAACTTTTGGAGGAGGTTCCTGGTAGTTTTGGCAGGTATTTCAAAGGAAAAGCGAAGGTATTAATGGCGTGTATTGAACTGTATTGAGAAATAAAAATTATATTATCTCCAATTCTCTATTCTAAATGGATCAACTTCTATAAATGTTTTTGGAATTTATCGCTTCTCGTCGTTTAAGTAGGTACTTGAACAGAGTGACAATTTTTGGGAAATATATTATTTTGAATGAAATATATTGTTCCACTAATGAATACTTAATATTCCAAAAAGCTTTTCATGTGTCCGCTCCGCTTGTTGGCTGACGGCAGACAATTCTTTTATGCTATTCATTCTCATTTCATGAGATTCAGAAAAGTTAATTTCCAAACCCAAAATTAACACATTCATATAAAACCTTTAAAGTTATTTATGTGGTATAATTAAAAGCAATTTGATGTTTTTTCCTGTAATAACAATTCATGGATTTTGTAGTGTTTCGCGGATTAACGTTATTGTAGCATTGATTTGCTTATCGCATCGTAAAAACAAGGATAATGTTCGGCGCACTCATCCGGAGTGACATGAAAAACCAGAATATTATAAAGACTTATCTTGATTGTGGGTTGCCATAGTTACGTTTAAAAGCTTTACAAGCTATTACGTCACTTTTCTGATTCGAGAACCATTAACAATGATTTATTTAAACTCGTGTACTGATCATTATCCGCTTTTATAAGTTCTCGCGATACATAATTCTTCGTCTTTTACTTCTTCTTCTTCTGTTCTGTTCTGTGCATGTCGTGTCGTCGCGAATCACGACCACATTTCCCGTTTGATAGCCATGACACCATGAGCGTATCGAAAGAACACATTTATCGATTGGAAACTAAAAAAATAATCGCTGCAAAATTGTTTGTATCAGAAGTTCAACGTTTCATTTATGGTTGAAAGAGCGAACTATTGTAATCGTTTCATTTGACTCGTCATCGTTTTATTTTCAACTTTTTTTTTCTCGTCACAGAACGACTTTAGCGTCGCAATTTTTTTGAAAAGTACCAAATTCAAGACGGATTTGTTGAACCTTAGCTAGTTAGCTTCCTGCTATATGAGAAAAACGAAATTTAAATCATGAAGCCGAAATTTCACAAGACGTATGGTATACAAAAACTTGAAATGCTGTAGAAGTAAAAGTAACAGTAGAAATAATATAAATGAATTGATGTGAAGTGACACAACCTTTTCAAAATTATTCACGTTAGTTCTAAAGTAAGTGGTCAACAAATTCTTCTTCTTTGACGCTATAATCCGCCGTAGTGTCTGTTGTTAGTTTCTATCCAAAGCGTTCTCTTTTCAAGTTGTCCCTGCCCAGAGCCGCCCCCTTCTAATTGTGTATCACTAGAAGACTGATTGCGCTTCTTTTTTTCACTTTATCCAATTGGGCTACGCCTTTCAAAACTGGATTTAAATACCGTTATCAGCATTCTCTGTTCATTCTCACTATGCCAGTCGCAGTCAATCTACTCCGAGATCTAATTTTCTTATATCGTTGATATTTGGTTGATATTCCATTCGCACATTTCGGGTCATATATTTTCGTTGATATCTGAAGTGTCAACAACTTCGACCGTTATGTTGAAGCTTTCATGCTTTAGCTCTATTTAGTCTGCAGAACTGTATGCACTGTATCAAGCCTCAATGCTCTTAAATGCATTTGACATACATAACCACCTCAATCTTTTGGATACCGTCTTTGCCATAAAAACAATACGAACCATCTGACCGGACCATCCCATTTCTGAAATCAGACAAAAACTTTATTTTGCTTAAAATCACTGCAAGACTGTTGCTTTCATATGGATACCGCCCAATACAGAAATCCTTGGGAACGAAAAAGTAGATAAATACGCTAAAAGTGAAATAAAGGAAACTGTTACATGTGAGTGAGTGTGGATATGGAATCCACTATAAAACTCCGTGAAAAACTGGTGGAAAAGTGCGACATCTAAATTAAACGAAAAATTGAACAAAGCCTTGGGCTGTGTTACCTAAAAATCAATGAGATTTATGTATTGCTAGCAGCAAGGATCTTAAACAAAAATGGCAGCAACTGCAAAGATATACTTTCTGTGAAACGCCTACTTAGTCAGTGTCAGCAATTAACAACGAAACGACAACAGGCACAACTTCTTTCTGACGAAATATCACACCTTCTATTATCCTCATGTTCTTAAAATTGATTGATGCTCTGAGATTATCATTTCCTACTGTACGGACTTATGTTAATACTTTCGTTTTCACTATGATGACTCTCTAGCTTTACCTTGAAGCTTGGTTCGTTCCTTCCTTGATCACCTACATTTTGCTGATTATATTACTTTCAGTTGAACTACACCAGTCACAAAAAAATCCAGAAATCTAACATCGGTCCTAGCATCTTAATAAATAGTTAGAACATATCCCTCTATATTGGACATGACCTCACCCTAGAGACAAAAGCCGAAACGACGAAAGTAGTTTAAAGATTTTGCATTGACATGAACAGTGACTTTGATTATACTACAGAGCACAGAAAAGTTAAAAGTGATGTGATACTGAGCTCAGGGGGATTGAGATTTCGGTAACTTCGTTAGAGACCACGAGAAACAAAGAGAAGTCGATTTAGACCACAAAGAATAAACTAGGAGCGATAAGCAATCATGGGAGAGGCTTACCTCCAAGAAAAGTTCATAACAAATCTAATCCCCAAAATATTTTATTTTAGTTCATGTTTTATTTATTTTATTTTAGAGTTGAGGTGTGGTGACTGGTGAAACAGTATCCTTCAAGCTTTCAAATTTATCTCTCCCCCCATAAATATATCGCCATATGTACTGACTCTCTTTCATCCATACAGTCAATTACAATCAATATTCATCGACCATCCAATAGTCCAAAACATTCATGATATCTACCAAACTATCGTTGCTCTTGATATAACAGTCTCTTTCATCTGGCTTTCATCGCATACTGGAATTGCTGGAAACGAATCTGCAGATCGCCATGCCAAAGAAACCGCAAAGAATTCTTCTGAAATCTCAGTTCAGCTTGTCAATGATCCGAAGACTAACTTCAAAAACCTCATTCAAAAATTTTGGCACGATATATGAAAGTGCTACAGCATTACATATCATCCACTTATCTATGTATCACCTTTCCTTGAACTTTTTGAATAGGAAAGAAGCTGTGACAATAAGAATACTCCGCATAACTAGACAAAACTTACTCACGGCTATTTGATGTTGAGAGAAAGTCGTCCTGTCTTCCAATGTTGTCACGTTTCTTTGTCTGTTAAGCAAATCCTCATTGATTGCAGAGGATTCTTTACCGCATACCAGCAGTTCAAGGAGACACTTAACTGACCGATGGAAATGAAGAAAATCATAGTTTCTTAAAGCCACCAAGCTGTATGAGATAATATAAATAATTTACGTATTGTAATAGATTTTGTAACAGTACTTTATTTAACTTTGACCAGCGCTGTCCAGGCACGTTAACCTTAAATAAAAAAAATAATAATTTATGTGTATAAATATTTATTTTGGTGAATATAGAATAAAAATAAAAGGAACAAATAATAATTCAAAAAAGCGGCAAAAGAAAACAATTCATATTATATGTAGAGCTCCATGTAATAATTGTGTTATCATTTACTTAGGACAAACATCACATAATTTAGAAAATAGATTAATTAGTCATTGATAAAAAATAATAGTAATGAGGAAATAAATGGTTATTAATGATAAAAAACACTTAAGCAACTGGAATTATTGCAGATTATGTTTTGTGTTGAACCTCATATTAAAATTATCAATATTGAATCATACTTTTGTAAAGGCATCAATTCTGACGAGTATCGAAAAGATATTTCAATATATATATGTAAAAATATATTCAAAATTAAGTTTAATTAATCGAAAAGTATATGTGGAGGTTTTACAACTGTCGACACAAGACAAGGATTAAATCATCATAGTATGTTGAAACGTTAATTGATATGTCACGGAATGACTTGAACGAAGCTATCGTCCGAGCCAATAATAGTTCAAAGTTTGACGTGAACTTCCTATTTTAATTTTGAAACTAACTTTAAACGTGTAGATGGATAAAGCGTGTTCTAACTTATTTTACACGAGTCTTGAGAAAACACAGCTGTTAATTTTCTTTTCGGAATTGAAAAAAGTGTGTTTAATTGAAAAACATGAACCTCTCAAATCAACAGAGAGAGATTTATTTACCTTTAAAAATAACATTGAAATACGCCATTGAGTGGTTCGAGCAGAGGTTTTGCATACCGGTCTGACTGCAAACATATACAACGGATGATCCCGAACAAGCTGAAGTCGAAGAGAGGCCCTTAGCAACAAGATCATTCGCCAACGCTTAACAAATGCAAAAGAAATTCAATTTTTTTTCTCATCTTTACGTGGCCGTCTTAACAACACGTTTTGCTGTAGGAGGAACGAGCGAAAGTTGATTTTTTAAAAAGTTGGTATATTTTATATGAAATGCGAATTTGATTATATTGAGAATAACGGATGGCTTTAGAAGAAACTGCATTACAGTTACATCAGAAATTTTTTGTTCATATTTCGATATAAATTTTTATCATATTTTCAAAATTTATTAAAAAAAATGCGAAGATAAGATCTAATTTTGAAAATTTACCTAGGTTCCCGGTAAATGTAGAGAATTACGGCTTTAGATGCCCTTTTTATTAAACAAATATGGGAAAAAGAAATGAAATCGGCGTCTACAGGCATTGTTGACCAAAAAGTAAATAAAAAAGAAAAGGGGGACCTTAGATCCTGGCAAATAATCAAATATATTACTTTCCTACTTCAAAAAAAGGATAAAAAATCTCTATTACACAGTAAATCGGTGATGCTAATACTAAGACTAAGAAGAATTATAGTACCCTCTGTTGTTCTATCCAGAATTGGAGAATACTCTGGACTTCGCTGAACTGAACAAACGACGGATATACTTATGGAACATTCCCACGTGAATTATCATCTGCGAAACACGCATTTTTGATGAACCTGTCGCTTTTACCGAGAACTCACCGCGACTGCTGTGTAATTTTAAAGATGTCCAGACAGACGATAGATTTTCAGGTCAAGCTTTGCATACCTTCATCGCCCTCTAATCGAATCTAATTTAAAAGTACTGCGGTCATTGAAACTTTTAATTATAGTAAAATTAATTTATCTAAAAAATTACACATTTTATGTTGCGTTTTCGCTGCCACGTGAAGGTTGTCATGAGACGCAACGCATATTTGCTTTTATTACGATTATAAACATATTTTTTCGAATGTTTGATACAGTTATAAGCAAAATTCCATATTTTTCACAAGCTGATATGATATCATAAATGATCAAAGTAACGACAATCATGTAAAATTCTATTACCATTCAAACCATCAAAAGTACATAAAATGTTTATTTAAAATCACATTCGATATTATAATTTGTAACGCATTTTATTTGTTTCAAGTTATTACCGTAATGAAAATATTTGTTTACATTTATATGAATTTTGAGTTGTTTTCAGATAATAAAAGTAGAATAATTTTTGACATTTTCTATTCAATTTCAATTAAAATTATGTGTCATTTCGATATTGCCGATAAAACTGATATTCGAAGCCTTTTTGGAGATCGATTCGATGAATAGAAAATAAAAAATTGTTTTTTAATTGAAACTGGGACTTAACACTAAACAAAACTTTAATAATTCTTCAAATGTTGATATTAAAATTTTCAGTTGTCTATGGTTTATCGATGTAGATAAGAAAGTAATTAAACATAACCTAAAAACAAATACTGAATACACTGTTTACACCACCACTATACAACACTCACAATTACATTTTCTGACGCGCGTTTCGATAACCAAGTTATCGTCTTCAGAAACTGAAGTTAAACTATTGTGCGTGTTGGTGCAGTGTTAGTGTAGTATGAATATCACCAACGGTTCCAGAAATTCCAACTTACCCCAAGAAATAATCGGATGGGGTTAAATCGAACAATCTTGGTGGCCAACTAATTAGATTATTACGTGAAATTATTCTTTATCAAAAGTCTTTTTGGGTGAATAAATTGTAGCGCGCGTTTTTCGGTATGTGGCTCGATTCTTTTGAAACCACATATCACAAAGATTAATCCCAGCTACTTCTGATCAGCACCATTTTTGACGATAAACGAATCAATAACTCCGCTAGCGCATAAAGCGCACTAAATGAATTTTGTGGATGGAATGGTGCTTCGCGAAAAGTTTGTGGATTATCCTCACATCAAATACAAAAAATTCTCTTATTCAACTAAAAATGGGCTTCGACCCAATGATATTTGGACCGATAATTCAATGTCAATGTGTGCTTCGACGAATTGGAGGCGCATACGATTTCTTCACAAGTTGAATGTACTTGAACTTTCGTAAAATTGGAAAGATACAACCCCAGACGATTCGATTGATTCGGATTTTTCTCAATACTCAGCATCTCGGGGGATGTACATAATCTGTAAGAGTAAACGTGGTCCGAATAAGGTAAGTTTATTAATTGGAAAATCCAACTACTTTGAGGCGTGCTCTAGAGTAAGCCTATCCATAATGTCAAACCAAATGTTAAATGACTTTTGTAAATGAAACTGTGTATCCAACTTGAACTTGTGAACTACCTCAATTAGTTTTTATAATATTTCTAGTATTGTAATTTGTGTTATAAGAGATCTGTATTTTTACTAAAATCTATTGACCGCAAAGTCTAATATACGAAAACATTTTTCACTGCACCTAGAACGATTCCTTTGTCCTTGTACACATCACTCTACATGCATATTATCCCTCTATTTATATTGGTCTCAGTATAAATTTTAATAAATGATGTACGTGTTGCAACCAAGCATATATCATCCCAAGCATAATCTGATAATAACTGACAAGTGACTAAAGGGGTTGTTATATACGAGATTAACAAACTGGTATAACCGTATATAAATTTAATAGTTATTTTACTCCAAGAATACAAAGTTTCTTTTGATATTTCGTACATAGGAATAATGCTTGGAAAAATTGGAACAACTAGAAACTTTGTTCATGAAACTAATTTATTTATGAAACGTTTTACGGTTTAGTAAATAGCTTCGTCTTTTTAACGCTTTATTAGCTTCACCTATATGTGGGTTTGTTTGTAACTCTAAGAGCACGTGGCATCTTACTGTTAGTATATCCCACCACTATCCAACCTCCGGACTCGCCAGTCGTGGGCTCAAATCAGGTTAAAAAAAATTATTTTTTAGAAATTATCACTGGAAACTATTTACATCGAAACGAATTTTTCAACTGTCTGCCTCCTATTGGGGATTTACTATAATGTCACTAAAGCAAGCAGAGCAATATGAACAGACAGAAAAAACAATAAACGAAAAATTAAGTGCTAATGAAGTGATTTATGACGAAATTTTCCGCTGTGATAGTTTTTGAGAAATTAGCTGTTCAGCTAACTTTAGGAAAAAGTTAAATGTGCAAAATCGATAGATTATTGAAGTAGAATGCTTCCATAATTGAATGCTACGTTGTTTTTTTCTATTGTTGGACGTCACGACAAAATGACTTTTCGCAGTTTTCGCAGCATATTTTTACTATTGAATATTTATTGAAATCCGTGTTTGCCATGACTCACATCGCTTTTTTCCGACTATAAAACAGATATGAATTTTTATAAAGCAAGTAACATCTTTTCTTTAATGTATTCCCTAGTTCTTCGTCTAATTTGAATAGATATTGGAGTCCATTATTCCGCCATCAGTGGCTGGATAGCTGATTCATTCACCGTCTGCATTTATTTTTTTCTTTTGGTTACGATTCATTAAACTCACATAAAAGATACCGTAAAGTCGCATATAGACTCTCTCTTCTCGATTTTAACGGGCAAGACTTCATCTAAATTCAAATATTTCCTATTAAGATTGGTGTTTCATACAAAAATATTGAGGAACTGAAATTACATCGGTTAATATCGAAAACATCGGGCTATATTCATCGGTTTTTCTCTGAATATCAAATGAAAATAATATCACATTATTGCTTCAAAATACATCTATTCTGAATATTTAATTTCAATTACAAAGTTTATTGCAAATTTTCTATGGTTTGTAGCCAGGCGATCTTTGAATTCCAATATTCCACGATTTATGAGGAAATATTTTCATATTAGCATATTAGCGTTATACTTTAAATATAATCCAGACAACTTGAGTACCTTCAAATAAGCTGAATTAGCACAACAATGGTCCATCTAGGTTCTTGCAACACGTAACAAAATATAGAAATGTTGATGTGTTAAGAAATATTAACCGAAAGAAAAATTCATAAATCTCTTCAGAATTGTAAAATAACATAAAAATGTTTAAAACTTATCCATGAAAAGATCTCAAACGCAAAAACTATCAACATAAATAGAATAGCAAATATTAGAACCAATAGAAATGAATTAAGACCAAATCCCAGGTCTTTTAGGTTCAAAAAGAGTTAGTTTCACCACATAAATATATTGTAGTACAATTTTTCAATGATTTTTTCCCAAAATCAATGATTATCAAGAACTGAAAATTTTCGCCGTCAAAATTTGACGTTTTGCTAATCAATGACTACGTCTCTTTGATAGTGCGCTGCTTTTATAACGATTCCGAAGCACTAGAAAGTTTTTTAAAATATTTCCAAAATATCCGATAACTGCTTGGTAGTGTAGACAAAGGCTATGTTACAGGGGGAATAAAATAACTTCTATAATCATCATTTAACTCTAGACAAGACTGTTCCAAACCCTTAGCTGTCACTCGTCTATACTAGTGATCATCTCGGAATTCTCTTTACGGTGTTCTCAACCAAAAGTAGCCAAATGCCACGTACACTCACTACTGAATGTTTATATGATCTTCAGACCTCTATAGCTGCATCCAAATACCAAATTCGCTGTGCCTCTTCTCACTACCAAATAGCACCTTCGCAGGTGTCCGACATGAAGGCGTGTCGGCAAATATCAGCTTGGGTAGCTTCATCTCACTATCGCCTTCCAGCTGCATCTTCACCTGACTTGCTAGAACTAGAACCGATTTTTCCTTTGTCAAATAAATGTCACAACCACTCCTCGTGGAACTTTATAGTTTTATATAATTGATTTACCTTATTCTTTCTGAGGTCCTTCTCATTATTGCAGCTCCTTAAACAGTCGTGTTTATTATCCTTATCTTCGACCATTAGAATCAAGGGGTAACATCTTTGCTTCATTTTAAAACCACTACTGCTATTCCAAGGTCATATAAGCAAAAGTCAAGGTACACAGGAAAGGAAAATAACCGTTTTAGTCTTGTTGAGCCATTAATATTTTCAAATTTTTAGAATGAAAATAAGACGTTCAAATCGAAAGATTTCAATTAAATGTTATGTTTGAAATACATCGTAGTTTTGCAACAGTTTTCAATCAATCTTATTTGATATAATTATAGGACGCCATTCATTAGAATTGACGTGTTATTTCGCTCGACTAAAAAATTTGATAATAATATACATTGGAAAGTGTCCAACTAATCAATATATCAAACAAATGATGAATAATTAAATGAGGAACGCAGAAATTAAATCAAATGCATTAATAGGATCATCGTGATCCATCTGCCACAACTATTCAAGTACGCTATCAAAAACTGAAAATGTTTGTTGTTATAAATGAATATTTTTGCATATTTCAAATCGGAATATATCAGTAAGTATCCTATTGTCCATATTCGCCCATATACGGGTATCCAAACTATTAATATTCAAATATATCTGTTTTAAATTAGCACATTATGTGAATAGTGTAGAATTTATTCAGGCGTGAATATTTAATCAACATTTATTGATTAAATACAGCTGGAATGATATTTATTATAGAGAAATTTGCAATTGACCAGATCGGGAATATTAAGTTTCTTGGTATATAAAAGCTCAAACTCCACGTAGATTTGAACTTACTTTATCACGGTATCAAAAAGTAGATAATCTACTTCAACTCTTTCCGACCTGGTATGTCGCACTCCAATACGGATATATCTCGGTGGAATTCAAAGTGAAGCATCTTTCTGTTATTTTTTCCTATGTGTGGAAAGAAGATTCTTTGATAAGATTACAACTTGCGCAGCAAGCTAAAATGGGTACGTGCAAGGACCACACGCTCTGTATCATCAGGAATCTTGACCCAAGAATGATACACCGGAAAAATCCTCTTGTTGGTAGCAACGCTCGGAAGCAACCATATCCAGAGTAGTTGACCTCGTCTAGGATCAACCAAGCATCTATCTATGGTGTAAGATGTTATGTACATCAACTTTTACTACAGTATATCACTGCTATTGCTATCGGTGCCGCTGTGTTGACATACAACGTTTCCTGTCACTGCGATTCTCAATGCACCAAGTCAATATATTGGGTTTGAAGATTATTCCGGATCTTATGTCGAAAAGTGTTAATTTTCTCTTACAAGAGAACTATTTGGATTAAGCTACTACTCTTTGACGTATAGTAAAAAGTGAAACAAAAAATCAATGGAAAGTTGCCAGCTTGGATCCTACGATCATCATTAGAACATAATTTTTGTATTGATCGACTTTGTTTACGTGTATAAATGAATTAATCCACCTAATAACATTATACCGCTATTTCCATTAAACCCTTTTTTGTGAAAAACTATTAGTTACATTTTTCACATTCTGTGAAATGTGTCTCTTGACGTTTGACAAACAAATTACGTCAACATCAGATTTGTTCGCATGTCAACGTAAAAGCTTCGTTATTGTTTCAATCGATGGAAAACGTTTGAATTAAATGAAATTACTCTCTTATCGATCCAAAGAGTTTTTATTCGCATCAATCAATCAGTTTTTTGAGTCTTCATTAGCTTCATCTGTCCTTCCAGAACGGGATGCATTTTTGACATCGGAGGTGTCTATCCATAATTTATATCCGGTAGGAAATTTCGCATTTTTTTAAGTAGGACCGCTCTATGGAGTCATTTCACAATAAAACTGGGAATAATAAGATCTAAACAACTTCCACAATATATAGAAACTTACGGCAAAAGCATTTGCTTACCCCACGGCGGCCAGTTTTAAATGGGCATCAGTTGAATTTAATAATTTGTTAGGTAGCTCAATTGTGAAGTTTTTGTTAATATTAAATACACTTAATAAGAAAATTGGAGCTTTTTCAAAGCTGTATTTATGAACATTTCATTTTAAATGAGCCCAAGAAAGAAAAAAAATTTGAAACGTAGTAATTTGATTATTATAAACAAGAGGGATCAAATCTCCCAACAGCTAACACTAAGTAACAGAAATAGAAACTCCTAATATCTATTTTCCGTTAGAACAGAAAGAACTTACCAGGTAGCCTACTAAAATTCTCAGGTATTTCTTTCTATGTATAGAAAATGTAGATTCATCCGGAAAATTTTGCAATTTTCTAATTTTAAAAAAATCTTTCCGTTTGATATCGTTCTGGAAAATATTTCCTGATTTGTTCTCATTTTAGAGTAACGGCAAACATGCTGTACACTACTCACGTATCATCAACCTTTTTTATTAAATTTTCTTCTCCCTATTTCAATAGATTCAGTCGAATGCTTATATTCTTATTTTTTTTAATTGTGCCAATCATTTTACTCCGTTTTCTCTTTCTATTCAAGCGTTTGAGTGCAGTAATCACAACATTTACCAGGAGCAAATTGTTGATGACCTTAAATAGTATATACATTTGCTAAAGCCCAAGTCCAGATCCCAGGATCTTTAATAAGTGGTTCCTCTTCATTCTCGTTCACTACTGGTCGTGTTCCGGCTGTTTTTCGATCTTAGATACCTGGTGAGTCGACAGTTCCCTCAATTGGATATCTGGATGGGTCTTTAGCTCTTGAAATCTTCATCTGACAACCACATTTGTTGCGAGTCGTGAGCTTGGCTTGCACACAAATTATTTAAACTTCGTTACGATTTATTATCATATGCCATCTGTTCTTTGGAAAAATGGCTTGTAGGAAAATGATTTTAGACAGAAATAAACAAGTCGTTCTTTCGTCAACAGTTCCCTCTTACAATATCTCATTCAATTTCTACATTCTTCTTTCTCTAGACGGTCGATTTTAATTACAAGATTCAAGATTCAAGTCAGTTACAAACTTTGACGGTTCTTCAAAGTTACCAAACAGATAGTGACTCGGTAGTTGTATTGATATGCCTGTTAAATCAGAATCCTCTTGTGCTGACGAATTATCGGAGTTACAGAGTATTTAAACAAATAGTTGTTTATAATTTAGATCTTCCTGTATAACTGTGAGTGTTTACTATCTTCCTACTACTCATACACCAAACTCTTTTAATTCATTGTTCAGTTAGTACCACATTTTCATTTTTATCCTTCAAAAACAGCGAAGCTATGGAGATATTAACTTCCCAGTGGCAATATTGTTTTTGAAACTAACGCCAAGACTTCCATTCGTTTTCATTAGAGAACGATTCTTTCGTTCCTTTTTCCAGTTTTCTTTGTTTGAATAGAAACCCCTTCGTCGCAGTCACCTTGGCCGTATTACGAAATTCGATATCCACCATAGGCGCACCCCCAATACATGATCGATGTACTAGATTTTATGTCAGCTGTTGATTATCTAGGTTAGTCGTTTCATTTTCGTTGTAATTGTTGCAATTACTTTTATTTATTGGTTCGAGTACGAACGAAAATTGTCGATATGTTTCTTTAACGTTATTTTTGGAGATTTAGCTAAACAAAAAGCTTTAATGAAAGTTATTTTGAATCAACTCAAGCCGTGTGGTTGTGACCGTCTCTTCTTGATTGACAAGTACGACACCAATTAGTTACATGCTGTCCGCTTATTGCTTTTTCACAATAACTTTCACGATTTGATTGTAAATTACAGACGCGGGCACATTCTTCGCCCACAAAAAATGGAATCACGCTTTGCACTCCTACAAAAGAATCTTCCTGAACCCTCTAGAAACTTTCACTACACCACTTTCGTGTCTCGGCTTTGGAGAAATATTTATATAAGTATAATTTGAGTAAATTTGATATATTCAAATAAAATCTTGATGATTGAAATTGAAACCGTGAAAATATTGAAACATTACGTTAGGAGAAGAAGTTGGAAAGATATTTTTATCCTAAATTTCAATCTAAAATTGAGCTAGGAACGATTAATTCATTCCATTTTTCAATTAAGTCAGAACTTTTGCAAAAATCAAAAACTGCATCTGTGAGACAAACTTTTGGTCCGACAAATTTGGATTTGGATTTAGCACCTCAAAAACGATAGTTCCTTTCTTTCGTTTCTACTCACAAATGAATTTGGTTATGAATAAACTTTTTGAGTATCTTTTGCTTATAAGAAACAAATATGACCTAGTTGATGGTCAATACTTTGACTTTTGATTACTTTCGCATTGTCCCATGATTCAACTAGAAAGCTATGGAGTATTCGAAAGATGAAAGTGAAAGGATTGAATTTATTGTGAGAAGAATATAGAAAATTCTAACAATACATTTTTCTTCAACTCTCCGTCAATGCTCCATCTACCCTGGGGAAATTCGCGGAGCTCAAAAAAATCGTATTAAAATGCTTTACCATCACCTTCGCAGAAAGGTTACATACCCCTATTTTTCCCTAAATATCTTTTTCTATTCTAGAACGGCGGATACGGATATTTTCCGGTGCGGTGGTATTTGCTTTTTAAATTTTCCGTGCTTTGCTCTGATTACTGCGTCCCGGCTTGAGTAAATGGCTCTTCTATACTTTTGGATAAACTCGAAGGTCGGAAAAACAATACCCTCACTTTTATTCACATACTAGTAACGGTTAGGAAACGAAGAGCAATCGTTATTAGAAAGGTCACATTTATTTTAAACCACAAGTACAGTTACGATGTAATAAAGTTCAAGGTTATGCGTAACGTTTTAAACAAAATGTTTGCAACTGTTTTCTTTCAAACTTCATAGTAATCATTTGTTTCTATTTTAAGAATACGACGATTGGGACCCAAGTTTTGAATTTGACATATAAAAATTAATATTTATAATTGTATATTTGTATTATTTTTCAAAATATTCTCTGTAAAGATCAATATACTGCAAGCTTTCGAATCAATTGTCCGTTCCGATTGACGTATCTCCAAAACTTGATTTGAACGCGTCAACCGTTTTTTTAGGTCTAGAAAAACGTTCAACTCACAATTTATTTTTGATCTACGGCACTAAGAAGAAATCATTGGGTGCCAAACAAGGACTATACGACGGATCACCCATCAAACCGACGTTTTTATTTGAAATGATGTGTGAGAGATCGCATTTTTCTGGTGGAAAATGATTCGTCTTATGAGAATGTTTCCCTGATTTTTTCAACGTGTACAAATATGTTTGTTAGCCAAATATTCATGTCACAAGATGATTTTGCATCGACGTTTTCTGGCACAACAACCGATTACGAATTTCATCCTGTAGCAAAGTGTACACTGCTTTTGATTTAATCCACTTCGAAAGTCTTCGACTGAAAATGTTCGTGATTTGAGTCCATTTTTTAACCAAAATGAATGTTTTAAGTATGTAAGTTGTTGTTTCCATTTCGTCCATACACAATTAAATTTATTCTTTCTTTTAATTTTTGAATATTCAAACTTCATTTCACGATGTGTCCGTTGGACGCTAGTATGATTGGACGCATCTTGTTGGCATTGGAACGTTGACTTTGGAAAGTTGGTTGGAACACTCGTGGTACAACTACTCAAATTTTTTGTTTTCTTGCGCATTAATGCTACGTGTTTTGGATGAAAAACCAAAGCTGCCTGTATCATCCAGTTTATTGTAAGAAAAAATAATATCTGTTGTATGCTATTCATCACTACTTTGCAAGGTTTTTATTGCGTTAAGTAAGACCAATTTCCAGCCAAGGTTAGGAGGTGAATGTTGACGAGAACGTTGGAAGTATCGTGTAGTACCGGCTTAAGACAGATACATTTTGCGACTTGTTATGGATTGATATGGGCAATGAAAAATACCTCGCACTTGCCAATTCGGAAATCAAAGCAAAGGATGATTTCGCTGATGGAGTTCCGATCTGAGTATTGCGATTTCGACAAGAAGGATATCCAGATCATGTGTAAGGGGAAATTAGTTAATTAATTGATTTTGTACGTCAACATCATATATTGTTCTGGTCAGGCTAAGCGTCCTACCATTATGCAAGGACTACCACCAATATTGGCTACTAAAACAAAATTTACCTCAGGCCTGTCCATTTGAGAACTTTCATCTCGCAAAGTGTATCATACCGCACTTCTGGCTCTCCAATCTGATGCTGCCTATTTTCCACTATACTTTTTCCCAAAATTCTAATGTATATAATCAGTTTGTCTAGTTTTGTTTTTATAAATTGATATTATCAGGTTATTTTCCCCAATTAGCCACTTCATTGTCGTTGAGTTCGTTTCCGTATCCTTTTCAGAGGATCAATATGCAACACCTCATACGGGAGACGTAAAATCATCATATACTATATTCGTTCCGTAGAAAATGAGAACATTCTCAGGTCAGTCACGAATATATTTATTTGCGAATGAGTATACCGCCTAATTGAAAATTGAAAGCGTGGAAATTATCCCGAAGAGTAAATTTAATTGAGGCAGACCACGTAACAGATGAGCTTGACGAACCCTTAACAAAATGTGTTACAAAAAGCTTTTTATTCATACACCGTTTGGGTTTTATTATTTTTCCATCGACACCTTTTATTTCGATCAGAAATTGTACGTGTTATTGTCGAAACAGCATTTTATTTTCGTTATCAAAACGAATGCCGAAATTTTCATATTTTCATCAGTTTATTATTACGTATGTGTTAATGATGAATAACTCGAAATATATCGAATAAAAATTTTTATATAGGAGTTAAGTTGAGTAGTAAGGGTGTGGGGGCAATAAATCCCTACATTTTTTGACAGATTATTAAGTAAAGTATGCGTTGAATGAGAATTAATTATTTTGTGATATTTCACAGTTGACTGCTGAATATTTCCGTCCGTTTCTGAGACCGAAAATCAAGAAAATCTTGTAGTAGACATTAAAATGAACCAAATAAAAAAATCATGTTACGTAATGAGGGAGAAATTTCATCCTCCCTCATCACACAATTTAAAAAAAGTCTCTCGGCCAACGGTTTGCGTAAATTTTTTGTGAAAGAGAATGAAATTTTCTATCGAATACACTCTAGGCAAACCATGAGAGAGAAGCATTAATCGATTTTCTTAAAAAATTTTCCGGTTTTGCAAATCCACGCGGTTTTGAACTATCAATTTTCTTAAAGAACAAATACATGTACGGTATGAGGGTACTTTTTAGATTAACAGGTCCTGGACTAAATCAGTTCGTACGGATTTTTTGCCTTGTAAGGATAATAATGTCGAGTTATATTTCATCTAATTTTGGTTTCATTTCTGAACGTTTTCGTCTTTGGGCAGTTCGATGAATAAAATAAAAAAACAACATTCTCGTTATTTTCAGCTCGAGTGAGTTAATCCTATTAACTATAATAATCTAGTCATTACATGAAAAATATATTCAGTTTTTGCCTCATATAGCAATATTTGGGGCCCGTTTACCAAAAGGAGTCATATTATAACGAGGTAAATTGGGTTTGCGTGTAAAGGTACACCATAAATATAACGTTCTATTCAGAATTTTCATCAGCGGAGGATAAAACAGTTGTAAACATAATGATCCTCGAAAATCCTTCCCTATAAATGAGATTTTATTAAATTTTATCATATTTTTACTTCCGTGTAACTCAACTCAAATGTTATAATAATATTTAACCCATCAATTTCACTTATAAAATCGTTGATAAAAGGTATAAAAGAGAAGTATTTTTGAAGAATGGACGTACTAACTTCAAAGAAGATTGCCTGATTGGATAACCAAAAATTCGGACACAAATTCATAAGAAAATAGTTCTTATAGACAAAAGTAAATTTCCCAAATAAGGACGGAATCGTTAATTTTCTGCTCTCTCCCATTTTGCTGTCTACTTTTTAATCAAGTTTACAGGAATGACTGCAGGTCCTCACAAATGTTTATACATCTCTTAAGGCGCTGACCCATTTCCGCTCCATTCCAACACTCATGATGTATCCATCTTAAACATTTCTAACTTTCTCAATACGTGATGGCTTCTCTAGCGTAGAGAATCATTGCGGTTCCATAGAAATGGATAGAATTAGCTGAGATTATATCGTAGATCTTCTTCCGATCTCGCTAATAATAACAAATCATCTACGGATGTCAATTCCGTTAGATATGTTGGTTCCATCCTCCAAGTCCCAACATTAAATTCTTTCTTTGCTGCTTTTATTGTTTCATCCACTAGATATTATTGTGGAAAGTACTGGGCTTAGGACATATCCTTGTTCAACACATACCTTTGTGGTAAATTTTCCAGATTCCTCGGTGTTTTCCTCATTTATTTTTGTACATCTGATCTATAATTAGTTGTCTAATTGTAAATATTGAGTCGTTTGTGCTTCAGCCACATTTTGAGTCCTCTAAAGTGTCTTCGACCTTATATTTTATTTTTTTTTCCATTATCTTTGCTGGTACATTTGTAATATCTCTGTAGTTATTACAATTTATTACATATCATAGGTTCAAGTATTTTTTTCTGCACCATTATCTCGTTTAGTAATTCTTTCAATCCATTTATTTCATTTTCATTTTCATCCATGTATTTCCTCAGCAATTGAATTGTTTCTTGTGGATACTTTTTTTAGGTTCAATGTTTTAATCGCTTCTACTACTTCTTAGTTCCTTATCTTTTCAAAAACTTCATTACTGCTTATTTCTTTCGTCTCATCCTTAATTCCTGCACTTGTAAGCTGAAAATACCCCCTCCATCTCTTTATTACTTCAACTTCTTTCGTGTTTATATTTCCTTTTTTGTCTTTTATACTCATTATATTATTTTTTCTCTCTTAATTGCTTTAGTGATCCTTAAATCAATTTTTTATTTTTCCTACAGTTTTCTGTCATTTTTGTTCGGAATTTATACGTAATTTTTCTTTGGCTTCTTTTACAGACAATTATTTTCAAACTACCAGGGTGGTTTTTATTTGCTAATCAACCAGCAACGTCGATAAAATAAATATTTTCTCAATAGTATCGTTTTCGACCGTAAATTAGTTAATTTCGTAAATACAATTTGCCTGTTGCCCTTCCCACTTTTAGTAATAATTTCACTCAACCAAGTTAACGAATGAACATCGTAAAAATGACATTAAGTGTCGTATTTCATGGATTATTGTTTACAAGTGAGAAATACGAGAATTCTGTTTTTATTTCTACATAATAGCTAAGTATAGATTTTCTTGTTACAAATATTATTTTCTTTTTCTCGGGAATTAATATACATACAATATGACTTAACACATTCCTATTACGTAACTCGAACCAAAATATGCAGGTTTAAGTGAATTTATTCAGTAAAATGTTTTGAGAAAATTGGATAAAACCCGCAATGAACATAATTTCTCCTTTCGCTTATTATGTGTCTTCCCCTTCAATTCCACATATTCTCCTTGTTGCCACGGCTGCTTCAAAATTATATTCTCAATATAACAATACTTAAAATTTCTATTTATCCCACTTTATACCATTTACGTTGTTGTTAAACCAAGAGTGATTAAGTATTTCTACCCTTCATAGAATTAAAGACCAGTCTTTACAAATTTATATTGAGATCTGAGCGGAAAGAGGACCATCCCATAGGTGTGAATTTTTGCAAGGAGAGTTTAGTACCTACGAAGACAGCTTACGATTTAGATGATCGAAACCGAAACCGAAAGGTCGATAAACATCTAACAAAGTTGGAGGTGATTGTGATTGCTGCTTTGATTCCCTCGAGACACTGAATCTTACCCAATGTATCCAGACATGCGGGACTTTGTGAAAGACATTTATGAGACACCTTTTATAAATATCAATAATTTCTTTAATTATGGTTTTGTTTATTAGTTTAATTTTTCTTTACTATCATATATTTTTTTGTTTCAGGTATGTGAAAAAATCAATTTTTGGTAAGTCCTGTTCCGAATTATATTATGCTCAAATAACTGGACGGAACGACGATCCACGATAGTTTGATTTTCTATAAAATGCACTTTCAAACACACCTGCGAATCCATCGAAATTTCTCTAATAAAATTGTATACACTAGACTTTAGAAGGAAATAACAGTTCATGGTTCACAATTTCTTTCTTTTTCTCTCCCCTTCGCAATGTTTATTACAGATTCTGTGTTCCATAATATACGGAAGAGACGGTGACCATAAAGCCGGAATCGTTTCAAAGCGTCTGATGTTGCACAGTACCAGGAAGTGATCAGCTTTTCAAGATTATTATGAATATTTTCGTATTTTGAATTCTCCAAAATAAATTAGTTCCATATAACAAACACTGGGCACTACTTCGGTTGATTCTGATAATTAGATCATCTATAATAGAAAAAAAAAACAGAACAAAGACAAAGACAAAGAAATAAAATATTTTTTTTTCATAATCATTTTTATTTCAAGTCTATGCTTCCGATGATGAAAATGTGAAGTGAGAAGGTGCGTTCTAATTATGGAAAATTACTTTGTTATTCTTCAAATGCGGTTGCTTTCTTGAAATTTATCGGTAGCCATCACTTTACCGGCCAATAAAACCTTCTTTGTTCTTATAGGGCAGGCTCCCCCTTCGATGATATTTCTGGTTATCGCAGTCTCTGATCACTTCAATAAGGCCTGGGAACTGTTCATTCGAATGTGCTTTTGGTCCAAAGTCAGCAATTGGGTTACCCGACGCATATATAATAAATACAAAAATGTATTGTCAGATATAAAGAAAAAACAAGAATTTTTCATTCATAATTATCAATACAATACACACAATTTCTTTTCTTTTCATGTTCTTCAGTATCTTCATTGCTCTGTATCAGAATATTCTCATTTATAGTCTTCGTCATCGTCTGGGTTGAACGTTTCATTTTGGCTTTGAGTTCTTGAATATTCGTTTAAAGATCAGTCGGCTCAATGTTAGGGAAAACCAGAAATGATAAAGTCAGCAAACAAAACACAGAAAAAATTGCATACAATAGTTAAGAAAAATTTGAATCTTCGTCTTACGATTACAAAATGGAAAATATTACTCACAGAGAATTGGTTTCAATAAATTTGGAGCAATGGAGAAAGATATTGCTATATTTTTGAAAAACCAAATTATAATTTATATACAGAGCATTGTTTGCACCATTTTAGAAGAAACAACAATAAGATGGATACTGCAAATGAAAAGTATAGTTCTTTAAGTTTCACTATATTTGTATTTATTTTTTGTTGTATTCCTAGATAAATTATTGTATGCAACTTGCTGTAATGGTCAAAGTTCACTTCTGAATTACAGTATTCGCTTGCGATTTGCGTATCGACTGTTTTTTTATCTCTGGCGTTTACCAGTTTCGTCTACTGTCAAGAACCGACGTAAAATATTCTTCGAATTGTATTTAAACTTTGTCAAAACCACTCAGAAATGATCTTACGATTGCGTTTGTTATCGGGAATGAGTAAACGTGGCAAATCTTCTTGTGCGTGATTTTTTGCAATGTCTACTGTCTCAGATATCTCGTGCATTTCCAATCGGCGATCTGCTAATACTAAATCGGAGATTTTGGTCACGTTATCCTCTATAGAAATAGTTTTCGCAGCATTTGGACTTGATTCATTAGACACGGATGTACCAATTTTTGACCTTTGCCAATCCAACGAGTTTCCCATAATTTCGATATTCTAGTGTAGTCTATTTCTTCTTGTTTCTTCTCTATCAATTTCTTTAATAAGAACACGTCTATCATGAGGCTAAGATTTCATGGAGCTAAGTAAATAATGTTTGGACCTTATTTTTTGTTGACACCTCGTATGGAAAATAGCAAATCCTTTTTAATTATCGCGTCTTTCTGGTTCCGCACCAGAAAAAAGATTTATGGATCGACTTGACACATTTTTCAAGTTAAAATATACACCCTTGTTGTTTTTCCCCGATGCAAATTTTTATCAGCTCAATCAATTTAAATGAAATAGATAGTCGTTTTGGAAATAGACGCTCTCTCGTAGTATATATTAATTAGAATCTTTCCATACCGTTAGGTTGGTGTCTCTCGTACGATGAACCTTAATAATTTCCTATTAGGCAGCTCAAAGTGAAAACGCGAAATTGTAAATTTTCATTAGGCTCCGACTTTCGTGTCCGATCCGGCGAATGGGAAACCATTAAATGTTCAAGCAGCTGTTTCGATCGACCCAGAAGAAGGAATAACGCACAATTAGGTTTTAAAACTGTTGACCCTAATTTTCAGCCGCAATACAAATTGTTGATTCATATTCCGAACATTAAAAATAAATCAAATTTGGAAACACATAACGGTAATTAAGAAAAAAAGAAAAAATTTTAATAGATAAACTTAGTACTGGTTATTGATTAGAATGCCTCTTTTAAAATTCACTAAATTGGTATTTCATTTGACACATTCCCTCGTAGACAATGTGTAATAAATTGTACATCAATTGTATGATCAAAATGTCGCATAAACGAATTTGCACGTTGCCTATTATTACGTAAGTCTCTTGCCATTGCATTATGGTTGCCACTAAGCAAAATTCCTTAAGAAAAAGTGTGTCGGTGATCGGTTTAAAAATGAAAACAACAAAGCTAGGTAAAGTGGTCAGCTGCTGTCTTGCTTTTGGAATCTGAGGGATAGAAAACCACCCAGACGATGTTGGGTCGAGCCTTGTCTAGATAGATCAAAGGGAAAAATTATATTTGAGATTGGATGAAGAAATATTAAAATGAAACATAAGATAACTAAGGAATTTCACCGTCCTCCGATGGTTGGCAATAACTGCGTGATTATTTTCAATTGTTCTATTCGATTTTTCAACTATTTTACCGATGTGATAACTGCTGTACATATTGTTATCCATAAATCTCTGGTAGAAAAGTTCTGATTTTGTTAGTCACTCGATTGTTTTTCATCTCAAGAATAGATGATTTCGAACAGAATCGAATGTTATGAAACAAACCAGTTGATCTTGGAACAGTTTTGGAATGAAAATAAAACTTTTTAGCGCATACGGATACGACTCGTAATCAATATTGAATCAGTTGGTGCGGCAATGAGGAAGACGTCATTGATTATTATCAATACCGCAGACAACGCAAGATACAGAGAGAATATTGGATCCATCCACACCTAAGTCAAAATGTGAACTCTAGACTATTCGTAGCAGCACAAAAACTGTCTTAGATAGGTAAAACGTTTATAGGTTTTTATCGAATGTCTCCTTCCACAAAGTTGAGGTTTAGTTAGTTGATCACTTATATTGAAAAAAAATTATATGTGATAATCAAATGAAACAACACCTGCAAAGCAACTGCGACCGCGGAAGCATGATCATCCAACCTATTGCAAACTAGTTTCATTTGAGTCACCGGCTGCCCGTTGTTATACGTTTCTGAGGTTGCCAAATCTTTGCAAGATCATCTGGATTGCCACCTTCGATTCAAAATATCGTGGGCGGTCGGTCTTAGACATCAATTTGGAAATTTTTCCTTATTTGTACAATATAAATGTCAGTTTTATCTTCTTACTGCTATTATTCAATTTTAATCATTCCACGAATTGTATTTGATGTTTTCTAATACGTTTTTGATCGAACACCTTTTGTTTCACCTCAACTTATTCTGTATTTTCAATTGAAAACATCAAAAAGAACTCAGTTCTGTAAATAGAAAGATGGAATAACCCTAAATAGAATGTGGGTTTTTTTTAAAAAAAAACAAGTTATCTTATAGTCGCATCAAGAAAGATGATAGACATGCAGAGAGCTTCGGAAGTCGTAGTAAGCCTTTCCGAAACTTGGATATCCTATATGCTTTTCTCAAACTTTGATTTGCTGCAGTATTAAGATAACTTTATCTGTTTTCCTCTTTGCCTCATACTCCAACGCGAACTAGTTTCAACTCGCTCTTCTTATGTGTTGCCGAAAACGTAAATTTAATACTTGGAGATATTTGCATAAATTTACCTGAGTAATAAAATTTCTGGCAGGGTTGTTTTTGGCGCGTTAAGGTATGAGGGAATCTTTCCATTCCTAATTATCTAAGTTTCAGAATAATGTTTGGCAAAGTGAGAGCAAACTTGCAGATGTTTTAAAAATTTGAATATCCTGGCGAAACGGCATTAAAATTTAAATTATAGAGACCCCATTACTTTGCTGTTGCACTTCTCGTTATGAAGAAAGCTTACAAACTAAAATCACGTAATTATCTGTTCTTTTTTTTGTTGACGGAGACGGGAGGGTTTTGCTCTCTGAAAAGCGGTGGTAGTAACCATCACGTACGTCGTTTGCTGTTACGATAACGATATCGTAGAGGTGGCGACGACAGTCGAGCACATAATTACTAAAGTTAAAAAAAAAAAATAAAGAGAAAAGTGAAGTGGTGCAGTTAGGAGGATATTTGGATTGCATTATGCGAAATTAGTGAAGATGGAATCGGAGGTAGTCTCGAGAAAACGGCACTTGGAAATTTAATTTAAAAACTGAATTGGAATTTTATTTGCTAAGGGAAATTATAGTCTTTTATTATATGCAATATAAACATGTCATTATCGTTTCATTTTTTTTATAATAGTTTCGATTAGATTTTTCAAGTTGTGACTTTCCAATGAAAAAGTTACATTATTTTAAAAAATATTTTTAAACAGTTTTAATTCCACTTGAATTAGGTCCAAAGATATTCAAACATATCCTCCATTTTTAATACGAGCGTGCTTTTGATTAGTAAGGATGTGGAGACAAAAAAATCCGTAAAAGGGTTAGTTTCAAGTATAAAAAATCTAAAAGGCGACGAACTACGTAAAATAGTTTTATGAACAAAATAAGATCCGAAGAAATCGTTAATTGGTCAAATACTGTTTCACAGGGCAGGTACGTTGTCCTGGTACAAAATCCACGAGTTGCTCTTCCACAAAGCGGGCCGTTCTTTCACTGTTGTCAAAACCGACAAATAGTAAGTCTGGTTGACAGTCTGGAATCCATTCAGTCATCACGATATCGTTAATGTCGAAAAGAACGATCAACATTGCCTTGATTTGACATTCACTGAAGCGCTTACACCACTCAAAAACTAGCGTACGAGATAGATAATTGTTCCCATAGGCCTCTTGCAACAATTTATAGCATTCAGTCTCAAGTTTTTCTCAATTTACGGAAACGTGTTTTGGGAAGTGCATATACAAGATATCTAGATACCCAACAAACCTCGTGTATTTATTTTTGACATATATTCCTTGTGGCGCCTTCCAGGAAGGTAACGTGCCTCATCTTTCAAATGAATGGACTATAACTGAACGTACAAGAGTTAATATGTCGGATTCTAACAGAGCAGACTTTCTGTTTGTATGCTCATCTTAATTGGAGAACATCAAACAGTTTAAAATGGAAGAGCACGGATAAACACTGAATTAGGAAAGTTCAGTAATTGTGCGCGCTTCGTAGTTTAAAAGAAGTTTCTCTTCTCAAATTAAATTAAAAGAAACCCTTTATAAATAGGTATTTATTTATAATTATGTAAGATGAAGAATTGATTTGTAATATTCGAAAAGGGTACAAGATATAAGGGTGAGGAAAATATGAAAGCGGTCTGTATATTTATATATCGCTACAATGCTCGGAGTAGACGGAAGTGAACAGGTGCCCGGAGGCGGCAGACGTGTATACTTTGACGGCTCCTTCCATCGTAGAAGCAGCCGAAGCCGCTCGCTTTTTACCAAAGAGTTTCCCAAAGAAACTTTGAGTTGCCATATCGTGACACCAATATCTATACGCTTCGAGCGCCCTTCATCTTTTATTCAATATTTCTATAGGTTATATATTGAATAAGAGCGTCGTTCGGGATAATATTTATCGGTTTAGGACCGAAATACCATGTTATAAATCTTTAAAAGATTCCTGTAGCCGCACGTCAATAATTACTGGAGGCAATAAACGGAAAACTTTTATTTTGATCGAGAAAAAATTATTATTATGTTTTCCTGTTCAACGGTAATTCGATATTTATTTCTTCGAGTCCACGACATTTTCAAAATAATTATAATAATTTTACGTAGCAGCTTTAATGAGTATTTGCTTTCGTTGATTTATATGGAGTTTCTTCTTCATTTGCTTGTAGATCGTTGACTGTATTAATCATGGAATTATTATTTCCTACCCAAATCATTATCATTTATAATGCTTATTCCAATATTTGTGAAACTGATTCGAAATAAGACATTTCTATATATTAAAAACAAAAATTCGTATACACTGTGCCCCCCCGTGAAAGATACAAAATGCTCGATTTGAATTCCCATTTGTAACAGCTCAGTCTTGCTTGGTTAAGATTTTAACTGAGAGAAAGACAATAAGATCGATATTGGGATCGATCAAGATTGATGATAACGAATTCAAAAAGGAAATATAGAAACAAACAAAAAGTAGAAGAAGGAAGGCCAAAATCAAATTGATTCAAAGAAGTATTGGAGAAACTGATGGAAGAATGGAAATCAGGACCGCACGGATAATAATTAGAGGCAGAATGAAATGCACAGGGAGTGGAGATTGGTTCGCTCAGTAAAAAGGTGTAGCAAGCTTTACGCGGTTCAACCCTACGAGGGGTTTAAAACCATATATGATATTACAGTTGGTAATTGCCATTGAATTAGATAGTCTCATGTTCGTTTAGTAATATCTAGCGAACGAATTAGCTGTTTTGGTTTTTGGTTTTTTCTTTAAAATGGGTTATATACTAACACCAATTTTTCATAAATTTCAGCACGCTATTTCACCAACAATCCAAATAACCAACATGTCTTCGTCTTGATGATTAGAGCACTTCTTTATCCATTCAATGACTTGAATCATTCCCAATCTTCATAGATTAATAAATTTTTTTGAGCATTAAGTTTTATTCTGTGATGGATTTGGTTTTAGGTGATGACTATAATTTTTTATTCATTACTCTTGTCTCTATCTGCATCCTTATCATTAAATTTCTCGCATTTCTTCTCAAGCATTCTCCAGAACCAGCTCTTCCATTATACTTTACCGGTCAACCGTTTTTGACCACCCCATAATCCATTCATTAAATTCCAAAATAAAAAAAAAAATTTCGTAATTTGTTCAATTTATACGAGGGTATGTTTAGATTTTGTCGGTGATTGTCAATGATTTTAGTTTAGCCACGTGAGACGCAAGATCGTGTTGTAATTTAGACTTTTTGCACTAAGACGTCTTTTTGTAGAGTTCGTACACGATTTATATTCGTTTTCGCAAATTCAGACTTGTAAGTTTTAAAAAGGGTGAAACCAAATAACTAAATTTATGCTTTAATCACAAATCTTCATAGTGTAGGCAAAATTAACCGTACCGTTGCCTCGAAACGTGATCACCATCCCAGAGATAGCAGCTCAGATCAATGAACTTAGGGTTCTACTTTGAGTACTTCTACAGGTAGCAGGAGATTGAGGGAAGCTGCCGGAAGAATCTCTTTTAAGACGTCAAAATATAATCAAGAAGTTGCAGTGGGCTAAATAACATGAAAAAAGAACGTATGAAGAGTGGGAGAGAATTTTATGGAGTCAAATTTTGAGGTTTGATCGAAAAGAAGAGTTTTTGTGCGCAGATCAAAATTGAAGGGATTTTGAAAAAAGAAGATTATAAAAAATATTAAAGGAAAAAGTAGCTGAAAATTCATCTTCCAGCATGACAACGATCACAAGCATTCCTCAAAGCTGTGCAAAGAGTATTTGAAAGAATTTAAAAAGATTTGGCCATCACAGTTGCCTGACTTCAATCCGATTGAGTTGTTGTCATTGTCATGGTTTTAAACATTCTTATAGATCTTACTGCTTTGTATAAAGTTATAAAATTTTTGGATTAAAATATTTGATCATATTTTATAAAATATGATTATTTTATAATTTGAATACTTACGTAAAACAATGATGGAATGCTTCGTCTTAATTCAAATTTTTCTCATCTTTGAAAATAATATTAAATTACCTCATTATCATCTTGATTTTATTCATTCAAAGGCTTAAGCAGTTTGGTCTTTCTATTCGTTAACAGTGTGCTAAAATCCAGTAAATAATTTTGAATTTTAATCAAATTTGAGTATCGTATCCATTTATGAAACAATTTTTGTAATCACGCGTATAAAAAAATTTAGTAGTAAAGAAAAGGAGTAATATATCAAAATAATTCCGTATTTCTGCAAACAAAGATAATCCTCAACTCATCAAAAACACAACACAAACGTGAAAATTTCCTTTCTGTTTGATCGTAGCAAAAGTTAATCTGCTCATTTATGGGTAGCAGAACGGAAATATTATTCTCTCAAATCGTGTTATTTTCTTTCTGCTAACGAAATTCATTATATTCGGTAATAAATAAACACCACCATGTTTATCTGATGCAGCTCACAGATTTCGGTTCATTACTGAATTTTGATCCGAGTCGAGAGAGTTAAGAGGAGAATTGGGTGAGATGCTTACGCATGAACTACACTCTTAGAGAGTGGAATGCTCTCCTTTTACTGATATTTTCTTCCTTTATCTCACTCTTTCTTATTTCATATAGTCGGAGGGACTATTATTTACAATTTAAGTGAAATACTATTATAGATAACAGAATTATATTTGATTTACTATTCAAGAAAATCGTGATAAAGGATTCATTCAACTCAAACTGAGAGAGAGACCTCTCACAACCAAGTTATTGTAAACTAAAAGGAAATCGATTTTTTTTATCGTAGATGTCATATTTTTCGTAATAGTTGATAGCCCTAAAAGAATTCTGCAAGCACAATACACATTTGATATAGATAAAACTTCAATTTAAGCCAATCGATCTAATGGATCTAATTTTGTTTTTTTAATACCAAAAATTCGAAGGAATGAAAACCATAATTGATTTTGATAGCTGATAGTTATGAGGTCATGAACCGCATTGGCCTCCTGATAGTTCCCAACTAAAAAGTACCAAAAGATAATATCCTTGGAAAAGTCAATCAGACACTTTGTACTATGAGGTCTGTATTTTAACCTAGCACATGTAAGTGGTTTACAGTCTCGTCTTCCTCCAAACACCAGCGACACACTCTTAACATCCGTACTGCTTTCATCACGGAGATGGCATCCTAGATGCGTTAGAACTCATATTTTATATGTGCCCCGTAGCTTGTTCCGTGCGATCTCTGTGGATATTATCTTACAAAAGGACTTGGTAGTAGGTACGTGGTAGGTACACCCAGAAAGAGCTCTAAGCCTACTGGTGCTGCTGATTCCAGTTTTATATCAATCTATGAGTGATCGGCAACTTACAGAATTTTATGTACGACTTTTTAGCACTCAAGTACAAGTCTAGGATACATCAGTTCGGTTTATGGCTTCTTGGTAATCATTTTTGTTTGTTAAATAACTATTTCGTTTTCAAATTTCGATGTAAATCCGAAGCGGCCGTACTATAGGTAGATCTGTTTCGACGTCTGCCATCACAGCATCGGTATCTCGTGTTCAATCGACCGAAAACTCCAATTAAAATTGAGAATGCCTCCAGCGAAACGTCGTTCGAATAAAGAACGAACTGAACTGCTCATATCTGGAGAAACGAACGCTTTCAGGCCGATGTCTATGTCGCGACGTCGTCCTACTTCGAATAGCAAGGGGTAGTAAATAAAGTAAAAATTGAAAGTTTTTTTTTTATATTATTTAATCTCGAAACAATCTTGGAAAAATATAAATTGTGTGGTAACAACATTAAAGAAGTATCGATACGAATAAAGATGGTAGTTGACGATTATTTCTATATTTTGACATACACGAGGTGTAATGAGAATATGGCGATCTATTTTATTGAATTGATAAGAATATTTTTATATGGAATGTGTTAAATAAGGGTGGCGCCACATGAGCATCGGCATAAATTTTACAAAAACTGTAATATTTCAAGTGGTCTTCCTTCAATTCATCCATTATTATTTGTCGTATACAGCTGGACGCTTTTTCAATTTTTCATCCATGCGAGATTTGGGGAAGAGCTAGAAGATGCGTGGTACTTAATCTGGCGAATAAGTATCTGATTTGCAAGGGTATTTCTGGAAAGCTTCTGTCGGAACGGCTCTCATCTGCTCAATCGTGATCTCCTCAATGGCATCAAAACATTTCCCTCATGGTACTTCTCCATTTCTTGGAGAAAGTGCTAGAAAATGCGTGGTACCTAATCTGACGATTAAATATGTGTCTGGAGAGAGAAAAAAAAAAAATTTTAGCGGTATCTAATTTGCAAATAATTTCGTAAAATCTTCTGCATGTATCCATACGATATTCTATAATGATGTAGTGGTGTTCCTTGTTGTAGTTTGACGTTTTGGAAGACATTTCTGTGTTAACTTTGATATTCAGTGTAGGCTTTTTCACTATGTATTGATACGTGTGATATTTAGCAAAAACATTTTCTGATTTCGTTGAAATAATAATGATTTCGTCTTGTGTAATTTGTTCAGTAAGTGATTATTGCTCTAATTGCTCTAATGAAATATCCATTTCCTATTAATGATTAGATGATTCAACATTTTCGTTCAAAATAGGAATATCTGATTGTTTTGAATATTAGGAAGGATTAATATAATTTAACGACTTCGACTTTGATAATTAGAATGTGTATAACAATAATAAAATTGATTTATTATTTGACAACCAAACTTGAGTGCATACTGGTAGAACGTTGTTCTCTTTTGGTCCTCTTTTGTGACTCACAAATCTTGTTGCCACTAATTCGAGAGTTTATAAGTACGTATTATGCACTTGAAGTGCAGAAACTCCAAGGTTCCAAATATTACTTCTGGTACAATTCGAAACTGTTCACGAAACTCTTGTGTATCCTACTGACTGCGCCAATTGCGTATCAAAACATTACGTATCAAAACTTAAGAACGAAAGAATTACAAGTTTCTATTATTTTTTGTGTTTTTATTATGAATCACTAGCTCAGCATGTATAACTAGCTTAATTTTCTTATCTTTAGACATGTTTTAACATTTTGCGAGCATCTTTGGCAAGCAGCTGCAGTAGCAGATTCATAAGTCGTTAATGTCTCAACAAATGAATAGGTACAGCGTTGGCAGTATAACTGTTGCAACTTCTTAATTCGCGTTTTGTTTATTCGATGTTTTTGTTTAAAAAATTGTCAAATGATTGATTACTCAATATCATGCAAGACTGTTTTTACATGAGATAATAGGAGATATGTAGATATTGTGCGATATATTATGAATTATCATTCAATGTCAATTTTAGGTTAAATTATCCTAATTAAACATGTCCTGAGCTTATACCTAACAACAATATTACATTGTTTTACCTGGTAGTGTTTAACCACGACAAACACGAACGTGTCTTCCCTCATACCCTTTTATGAAAGTCATATTTCACTGTGTGCAAGCTCAAAGCTGCATCTCGTGCAATGCGGCAAAAACCCTTACAAGGCACACTTTACTCGTGAGCAATTATGAAGACACATTGCCCAGTCCATGAAAATTAATAGGCTCGTTTGTTAAGATGACATATTAGCTATAGAAAGAGAGGCAAGCGCACTTCTATTTATTTCAGAACGAGTGGTTATCTACCCCTAACGATATATTTGGGGTTAATAAAGAGAAAATAGAAAGATTCATCACGCTTTTGTCCGATGATTAATCTCGTATAAAAGAGATTCGATTTTAATATATCCAAGCTTTTAATTTTTTACTACTGTATCGAAACAAATTCTCATCCATGATTTCTCAGGAGCAGTTTTTACTGTACAATGTGCAAAACAAAAAGAGAAATTGACATCTCTCATTTTAATCATCTTTAAGAATTTCTATCCAATTTCGATATATTCTCAACTCTTTCTTAAACTAGGGAAACGTCCCTGTAGTACACTCAAAGTTTATAATGTTTTCAAACTGTCGCACACGCTCTCGTTCAAAAGTCTCTAGCGAAAAATCTGTACCTTCCTTTATTTTTCTCATTTTAGCGTCTCAAAGCTATTAGTTTTAGCTTTATAATAAGTGCTCTATGTTGATATTAAGTTTTTTTTTTTTGGTAAAAAAATATCAAGCGAAAAGGAATCCCGAACAATGAAGAAGATAATTAACATCAAAGAACATATAACTTTAAATTTGCCAAAATGATAATTTATCTGAAATTGACTAATCAATGGTCATTGTTTCCTCCTCTGGCTCTAATTACAGCTTCCAATTTGTTTAAGTCTCTTAACTTGATCTTGTTCTTTAAGCGCCATTTTGTGGTCCGATTTCTTGGCTGGTGCAAAATTTCTAGCCCGAGCTTTTCTTTCAAATTCATTCTATACATGATCGATAGGATTTATAGCCCCAATTTCGACATCATGTAAATACTGCCGTACGGAACACACAATACTTGGACGCTGCGCTAATCTTTCTCCAGCCTCGTCCTCTTCTATCGCTACCATGCAGGCGCTCTGTCTTTTCGTCTAAGAAGTGAACTAAGCCCTGTTGTACATCAGTCCAATTAACGTGTTCTCTGGCAAATCGTAGACTCGTAGCTCGGTGGGCTGGAGTTAATCGAGGGCCTCTTTGACTTAAGGTTAGCTGTCTTCTTCTGACTGTCCATTTGCTCATAGCCACTCCTCGCGTATTTGTGAGAAACAACGCATCCGCAGGAAAAGTACAGTGTGAAAATGACTTGTCCAACAATATACTATTGACATTATTAATTATTTTCTTATATTAACGTCTAAACACACTACCACTACATCAACATAATTGTCTGAGTCGCGTTTCGATAACCAGGGTTTCCTTCTTCAGAGACTGAAAGTAAACTGATTAATTACTTTTTAACTTTGAGTAGTTTACTTCCTGTACGTTCAGATTGTAGGTTCTAAATATTTGTACCTCCAGAGTACTTTACTCATCCAAAATTATTGAACTAGAATTACTTGAAGTACTAATAGTACTTAGTATTTACTTCTTGTACTTTGAATAAGTGATCACTAAAGTAATACACATTCATTTACAAGTATGTTTTTATATTCAACCACTACCCAATAATAGCCCAGGTACTTTGTTTATGGTGTTGGTTTATTATTTTCAGTTCCCTGGTGTATTGTCTTTATTCCTTTTTACGCGTATTGGCGGCAGCAGTAGACATGTTCAATCTTGTTAACTGTAGTCGATGTAAGTAGTCAAATGTTAAGGTTTTAGTTTAAATTTGTGCAGATTAGTGCACGGACGGGCTTTTTTGAAAATCTTTTTTTTCTAACGATGAAAGCAGTTTGATAGTTGGATTTTGTGCCAACGTTGAATTACCCTTCATATAATTTGAAATACATTTTCACACAACCATGTAACGATCGCTGATATGGTGATTAATATTTTAATAGTGTTGGAATAATGCCTAATGTGAGTTTGAAGGACGAGGACAATAATTTTGGACAATTTTAACTACAAAGCAGTTTGCCAAGATTCACGTCTTTATATAAGTACATATATTTCCCCTTCTAACGATAGTTCGAAATCGTTCTTTATGTCTTGGTGAGTGATTGGAACGTTTATGAGCTTCAATACTCTACAAATTCATCATGTAAAATGAGATGACATTCAATTTAATTGTATATTGACACCAATTTAAATACTAAAAGATCATAAAAATTTTTCCATTAATGATGGTCAACTCTGTAAATAGAATGGGAAATGTAGAAAGAAATAAGAAAAAAAGGGGATGCCATAATGGACCTCGGAGAGCAATAAAAGATTGAAAGGGTCACCCGAAATGATTAGATTCCAACTGTTCGGTTCAGTTCAGGACGGCAGTGACATGAAGTTGGAATTATTATCAAGTTAAAGTATAAATTTATTTATCTTGTTGATTAGTTCGGAAATACTTTTTCTTGAGCTCCTTTTTTTAAGTGGAATTTGGGTCGTTTTACTTTATTAATATTCATTTTTGAGTTAAAACTCGAATTTAACCAATCTTTCATTTTGATAACTTTGATGCTTGACATTTGACTATTCTACTGTTGTTGTAAAATTGATCACGTTACAACTTCTTCACGATATATGTGATTTCTTATTTATATATTGGATTCATTTTCTTATGAAAAAAGCAAGCACAAAAGGATGAACCCTACTACAATCTTGCATTTTTGTAGGTCGTATTGTTGGGGAAATACGTGCTTTGGCAGTTGATTCCACAGACTTGCATTTCTCCAATAGAATGAGTGCGATAAATTGGCATCCTGGAAATCGTAAATAACGTAAATACAAAATTGTGTAGAATGCGAATATCAGAAATGCATCCCATACACTGTTCCACTTGGTCAAATATCAGCTGATCTTATCTCCGTGCCGCAGTGACGCAATTGTGAATTCTGAAAAAAATTGGATTGACTTATACACCATTTAAACGCATGAATTTGACAAGGTTTACTTTTTTTCACTTTTTCTTTATTCAGCTTCAAAAATTTTAAGAAATCCTGAAAACTTTTACTCTAAATCCAGTTCATGAATACGCAGTACAAATATACTGCGTTCCCACGTTTAGGTTATAGATAAATGGATTCTGCAACGCGCGGAATCGAAATTTCAATATCAAGACTTATTTAAAAAGTTTGTGATGTCCAAAATCTACTATTTTACTTTTCCAAAATATTTCATTTGATTCACAAGAAATACTACAAAAACAAAACTTATAACAATCCCCCCAAACTCTGATGAGATTTATTCGTCATCAATTCCTACGGCGATTTTCTCGACGTTATTATTTAATTAGAACCCAAAAGTTTTTCGATGGTTTTGAATTAATTCACAATCATAGTATATCAAAAGAAAAAAATGAAAATTCAAGCAGCTGCAAAATGTTATCTAAACAACGTCTACATATAGGGAAAAGGTAGTTCCTCTTGATTACAAAAACATATCGCATTTCATGAAAATATATCTTTTTCCGGAGTTATTGGCCAATTAAGATAACCTAATCTGAGATAAAGTAAACGCAACCTAACCTATCCTAACTTAACCTAACTTTACCTAGATGAAAATATTCGATTGCAAATGAAAGTTGAATGAGGAAAAACGTGAATAACAATTATTTCCGACTTCTGGATATATAAATGGATTCTACTATTTGGAAAACTCTGACCTCTAAGTGTTTTATTATGATTCTAAACCAGTAAAACTGCGGAAATATAAACTCTACGTACCAAGCGCGGTGAAATTCGCAGCAAATATGAAATAAAAAGCAGCAGTTACTTTTTTGGCAATTTTGACGACGAAAAATTACGAGGTATTCTCCATTTATCTCCCAGCGATGTTCAATAAGTTCGATAACCTTTTTATAATAAGAATCTTTGACCACACTGCCATTTTTTCAAGTCTGGGAGAGAAAATAATCTGAGGGGGCTATATCTGGCGAATAGCTCAATCTCAAACTTTAATTCTTTAATTTTGGTCAGGTTAGGTTGGTTACTGCAATAGCGGATGTGTCAGCTGGTACTATCTCTTGATAAAATAAGGCCGTTTTCGTTCGATTTCTTTGCTCAATCGTTGCAATAAGTTCGCATATCACTCGCCGTTGATAGTTTTTCCTTTTTCAAGATAGTCAATGAAAATTATCGCACGCGTCTTCCAAAAAAGCTACGTCTGCAGTTAGAACGGACTTTGCTTTCTGTGGAATCGGTTCTCTCTTTTCAGTACATTATTTTGATTGTTCTTTTGTTTCGTTTCATCTATGGTTATGAAACGGTGCAAAAATTTGGCCTTATTTCTGTAAAACATTCCCAAACACTCGATGGAAACATCTGCACCACACTGGTTTTGTTCCATTGTGAGAAAACCCGACATTCAACTTACGCTCAGCTTTCTCAAGTCACTTTTTAAAATGACTACTTTATCTGCTAACTAGCACACCTTCAGTCGAAGATCATCCAGTACTGTTAAGTAGATTTTATTCGTACGATCTCTATTACCCAATATTTCACTGATGATAAGGGACCCAGAATAAAATCTAGTTCAGCTCTTATAAAGGTATGCTTCAAGCAACTACCACCAACTCTAGGTCAGGCCAGGCATTTCTGGGACCATTAATTAAACAATCTTTTAAGTTTTGTTAATGACTAAGACGCTGAACCTGATTGCATCAAATGTATCGTTTTTACAAGCAATTTTTCTATAGTAAAAGGACAAGTAGGTAGAAAATGAACAATATGCCAAGCAACTCTTATTTCGCTCCCCCGTAAGGTATTGATTAGATTCGCAACGCGTTTATTTAATATTGAAATTGAAAGAAAATCTCACCATATCCATAATATAGTGTTAACAAACGGACCTTAATTTCCTGTACAATATTAAATGGAGCGCGAATCTAAACAAATTCGCAACATAAAGTGATTGGTGTTAGCGCTATACGTTACATTGACGGTTGCCATTTATATGTTTAATTATACTCGGTCGATTGCTATCCAAACCGAAACATTAGCACCCAAAATCGAAAATGATGTTACTCGCCGACTAATGTGTTCTATGTATTCAGTTAATCGGACTATTAGTCTTCTGCTATTGATAATTTGGCCAAATACGCGCGCTTCGTTTGATGTGTTTACATTCAATATAATATGAGAGGATGTCGAATCTGAAGTAACTTACTCAGCTTGATGGAAATTTAAATCAATTTAGCGATTCAAACGAAAAGGGTTTCAGATATATCTAAATTATTTACCGTTGCTATATTCCACAATGGAAATAAACCAAACTTTGTGCGAATATGTAAAATTAGACTTCCTCTTCTAACATTGATCCAGAACATCCATTATATTTGTCGAAAGATTTCAAAACTCTTCTAGAAGCTAAGTTGTTGGACATAACATAACAAACTAAGTAGTCTGAGTTTCTCTCATCCTCATCCTCATCCTGTTATGGCTTAGCAATATTAGGTTGGTGAATATCTTATTATCCACCTTCAAAAAGAATGATCCCTTTTCTTTATGCCCATCTAATTTCTCGTGACTTCTTGCAAGTTGTTTTTCCCCAATCCACAATAAAGTTGAAGTCTTACATAAATTAATTACCATTTTTTAAATACGTCCCAGTACAGGCATTATTCTTCAAAATTTTAGCTTGGAAGACTGAGAGATTTGATGAACACTTGCATAATCCACACCGAACTTTTCGAGAGCCATTGTCCAATATATTAGTGCCTCTTTGTTTTCGTTTATAGACCCGTTTCTTCGTTCCCAGCTTTTATTGAAACACTATACGTACGTATTATATTTTTACCTTCACTACACTTCATCGCCAAGCAATTAATTTGGAATATAGGTTTCCAATGTTATTTTGTTTATTAAAATCTTGCAAACGAAAAGCCTTAAGTTTTAACCCAACGTTCAACAAGTTCTTTGAGTCCATGGTAAAACCTTCCAATGGGCTTAGATTCATAAAATTGTACTGCACTGCAATTTCATCATCTCTTTTGGATTCAAGTTTTTCCCACGTAACAATTTCGCCATGGATCTGAATAAATAATCATCTGATTGTATAAGGTCAGGACTAAATACTGGGTGTAGTAGGAGTTCAAGCTCTTCAATCTCGTCCCGCAGTATGTGGTTTAGTATTATCTCGTTGTAATGTTAACTGAACCTGGATTTTCTCGATAAAATCTTATAGATTTGTATTAGCCGTCTACTATATACCTCTACATAGATAGTTCGACCATCTGGTATGATATCGCAATTATCAATTATTCTACATGACTTTCCGCTCTAATTGACCTTTCTTTGCGACGGGCTCTGGACATTTTTCTTTGTTTAACCAGTGATTTTCAATGTTTAGGTTGTTTAGATAAATCTGTTTTCCATTTCAAGTAATAAAATGATAATTTTTGGTTAGATCTGGTTGTTTTTGTCGTTTTTTTCATTATTTTCCATTTCGTCTACTTAAAGCTCCTATTCTAGGCTATAGTTGAATTGTTTATGTTACTTTTCTAACTATGCATGGTATAATATGAGCCCCTCCCACTTCCACTTATTTTCAAATGAAAGTTGTTACTTAATAATCCCATATTTATCATATAATATAGAATTGCGATGTAACACAATTCTATCTATAAAATCTCGCCCTGTTTGTCCAGGTGTTGCCTACAGTTTTTATTTTATACAATCAAAAAAATAGGATTGACGTCTCGTGATCGCGGTGGCCATTGAAAAGAACCTCCCCAACCAATCTGTCTATTAATATAATCTTTAGTTCGAATGTTGTCGTACATCTAAACTGAAATAAGGAAGGATCTCATCATGGATTAATCATAAATTTATTGGAGCTTGATTTTGCCGCTGAAACTACTGACTACACTCAAGTCGTGCAGGATAGTATCTCACTGTTTTAATAATTATTTTTTGTATGAGAAAAGGATACAATAGTTGTCGGGACGCGATGAACATGCCAAAATTTACTTATTCATACCTGTTTCCCGTAACCTCAAATCAATACGTTCAAACATTCGTTTATATGACAGTGCTCTGTTTAAAAATTGTTCAGCATAAAGCCTTCTGGTCTCCATAAATACATATCTGAGTATTCAAAAAGTTTATATGAAGTACTAACATTATTTTGGTTCATACTATACGTTCCCATTAGTTCCGGAACACCCTATATATCTTGATTGTCCTTATATAATAGATTCGTCCTATTCGAAATTCTACTGTGTCATGCTTGGACCTATTATTATTACAAAAAGTTTGAAATTATTCCTTTCAATCTCTAATTATGATAAATTACTAACACAATAACCAACCTAACGAAGAATTATGATGTTGTACGAGGAAATTAGAAATCATCACATCCCGCGAATATTTAGTGAATGTGGAATGAAAAACCAACGAACGAAAGCAAACATATCGACGAAATATGTCAAATCAAATCAAATTATTTTATTGTTGTGATTTGTTTTAATGCTAGATTAGGCACTAATTCGACAAACACAATATGGGACGTGTCCACGCCTTGCTATACAAAGGATATTTTCATATTATTATCAGTTATTCGCAATCGTATAGGGGATGTAACAGTCCAAAATTTAATTACATTGATTACAATTTCCATATTTAATTTAATTATTACCACAATGATGTACTAGATACCCAAAGCCGTTTATTCATAGTTTAATATTATTTATAATAGAATAGTATCTAGAAGTTAATTATAATTAAACGCGATTGGTAATTTAATAATTTCAAAATTATCTAAACAAGTTTTTCGATAAAATGATATTCAAGATATATATCGGATATCCTTTCATTTTTTGTTAAGTAGATAAGCTACAGTTTAGAATAACTTGATAAACTACTTATAAATTAGAAAATTGATTGAATTGTCAACGGAAAATTCTCACTGGATGAAAGAAGAATACAAACAATATCTTTGAAAGATGAGTATTTGGAAATAATATGATTGGCAGCAAGGATTCAAATCATGAAAATCCTGCGTAGATTTATCCTACGACAACTGGTTTAGAAATCATTTGAATATAACAAACCAGCATTCCTATGATTCGTTGACCTCACAAAAGCCTTTATTTTACAATAAAAATATAGTTATCAATATAATCTAGACCATCGAAAACATATACTCAGGCAATCAAGTTCGCAATCGCAATCAGACGATGAGACTCGATCAGTCCCACGTTACTTAACATAATAATGGATGAAATGATAAAAAAGGTGCGGTTAGGAAATGGGTGAAGTGAAATCAAAATCCTGTGCTATGCCGATGACGCCATGATATGATATGAAGATCATCTTCGAAGGTTATCAAATATCTTTAGATGCAATTAATAATAAAAAGTTAAATTATACAACAGAATGAAATACAAGTATCTTGGAATTGACATAACCAGTTATGGAGACGTAGAAGATGAGATAAGATCAAATAAGGTCAAGGGATGTTTTTAAAAGATAGTATGGGCGGAAAAAATATCTAAGATGAGAAACTTCAAAATATTTATCGGACCTATACCATAAGAAACAAGACCAGATCAAAAACGAAACAACTCTTGAAGACCACAGAAATGAAAACTATCAGGCGGATCTCGGGAAAAACACTATTAGAATGAGAAAGAAGCGAAAGATAACATTGACGAATGGATAAAATAAAAAACAATCGAATGACCGTCGATAAGCTGGTACAAATGGCAAGAAATAAGTGTTCAATTGGGACCACAAGTAAAGGTCGAACAAGAAAGAGGTGGAATGACAGACTAGACTCAGGATGAAGATAGATATCGAAGAAGCAACAGGCGATAGACCTATTATGGAAGAAGGAAGAAAAAAAAATATATAATTGATCGTTTTTTATTGAGGGCAATTTGAATGGCCTTAATTACGAGGGTTGCTACTTAAGTTTTGAGATAGACGAATAAAAACAAATATTTATAATTGGATATGGCTTTATTGTTTTTGAAAGTATTTTCCATTAATATCAATTTATTTTTCCATGTGCTTAAAACAATTGTCGAAGCATTTTTTCCATTCCGATTGAAGTAAGAACAATAAGAAGAAAGCATAGGGTGCCAAACAAGAACTGTACGGTGGATGATCCATCAATTCGATATATTGACTTTTCAAAAACATATGAATGTATAAAATTTGATGCCTGTGTCTATTCTCAACACATCTCCCAATTTTGAATCAATCTATGTGTATCAGTCTAGTTGAGCTTTTTATCATTCATTGAATTAACTTATCGAATTCTTTTTTATATGCAAGTTCTGATTTTCGGGGTATTAATCATGATTCAGCTTTAATTTTAAATAAAGCACAAATCAAAAACAAATGCGAAAACAATAAATTCATCTTATGTGACAGATTGCAAGTTATTTTTCGCATTCAACCATTCAATTATTAGTTCTTATTTGCATATTTTTTGTTTCTTTTTTAAATCAGTTTTTATATGATTTCAAATTCTACGAATAATAGACCGGGATCCCTCGCCCTTTTTCGTAAGTGATTACTAACAAGCTAATTTTTCGTCAGTAGCTTCATTTTGACGAGACGCCCAACATTAGCTAGTACAAAAATTTCGTAAGTGGTAGCTAACAGGGGTAATGAGAACATAATTTGTTGATTTAGTGGTTATCAAAAATTCATTACTAACTGGTTTTTTTATTTATAATTCTTATAATAATAATCTAAATTAGCCGAAAAAATATTTGTCCTACAAAATGCTAGGTTTGATCAACGAGGTCCCATTTTTGCAACATGTACTATTTACGAGGTCATGAAAAATTATTACTAACCAGCTGATTTTTTTTTTGTTGGTTAGTTAATAATTATATAATTTAACGCCCACATTGTCCTACACATTACGTGGAACGTTTTTCTAGTCCGACACTCTTAGGTTGTAGTACAAATACTAGATGTAAAAATAATTAGTATCAAGTTGAAACTTCGTGAGTAGCTTCGTTTCAATGAGACGCCCAAGAATTTCCTTTACGAAAATGCTCGATTGTGGTAGCTAACAGGGGTAATGAGGACATAATTTGTTGATTTAGTGGTTATCAAAAATTTATTACTAACTGGTTTTTTAATTTATAATTCTTATAATAATAATCTAAAGTAGCCGAAAAAATATTTGTCCTACAAAATGCTAGGTTTGATCAACGAGGTCCCATTTTTGCAACATGTACTATTTACGAGGTCATGAAAAATTATTACTAACCAGCTGATTTTTTTTTTGTTGGTTAGTTAATAATTATATAATTTAACGCCCACATTGTCCTACAAATTGCATGGTATATTTTGCTGATCCTCCAATGGAATTTGAAATTCATAACAATAAAAATCTATTCATTCTGTACATTTTTCTATTGGAGTTTAGTTATATTAGTACGCATGCGCGCGATGCTGCGTACTGTGTTTAGTTACTCCATGCTGAAGCCGACTATAACCGTGCTGTTCTTTTCTGTTTACCACGTGTTGGACGCTCTGAAATAACTTACATTTTTTTTTAATTGCTCAGCAAAAATGGAGTGTTTTTTATGCAGTGTATTGTGTGATAACCCTCGCTTTAGAGAGAAACGCGAAGAGATCAAGAAATTTTCTCAAGAAATTTTGCTTTCTTGTCGAACTTTTTTGTCTGCTCGAAAGCATCATAAACATAAATATAGTAATGTCGTATTACCGGAAAATTGGAATGACGACATAATCGGGTATCATTCCTCTTGTTATAAGGAATTCAGAGTGAAATCTCAATATTTGTGTTATCAACGGTAAGTCGATTGAATATTTTTTAATTTTATTTTCAAAATAAGGTAAAGCACGCAGCCGTTGCTCAGGAATTTGTATATCTATATATATGAATATAGATATACAAATACATGGAGTAAGCAGTTACTGATCGCTGAGCAGCTACTGGGTGTTTTACCCTATATGATAAATAATTTATTAAGTAGATTAATTTTGATGACAAGAATACGAAAAAAGTCAAAATTAATGGAAAAGTCAAAGAAATTGAAATGCAAAGAGATGTTTTTGGCCGTTTACTTTATGCATCAGTAGAAAATAAAATTGATATAGAAAAAGCATTAAGTTATCCTCTAGCTCCTGTTCCTTTTTCACTCTGTCATACTAATGGATCGATATGCAAGACCCCTAAATCTGTGATTATTAATGAATTACTAGAATATCAAACCGAAATTGAAAATCCTCCAGAAGCAGACATTCACTTAATTGATGGATTTTATTTATTACATACGCTGAAAAACGTTCCAAACAGATATGGTAAAATCTCGAAACATATATTACAAATACTTACATATAATAAAAAAGAAGTACATATTATATTTGACAAGTACAAAAAACCCAGTATCAAAGATTTTGAACATGATCTGAGAGGTGAAGAGGATACACAGTATGACGTCATACGTAGAGACAATAATCGTCCTGCGGATTTCTGCAAATTATTGAGGAGTAGCAACTTTAAAGAAAAATTTGTCGAATTTTTAATTGAAGATTGGACAAGAGATGAATTTTTTACCTTGATTGAAGGGAAGACTGTTAAACTTAATTATGATCAATGTTACACTTATGAGGTGTCTAGTGATAATAAAATAAAAAGAATTATTGATTATAATCTTTCTTGTTATCATGAAGAAGCTGACACCAAAATTGTGTACCATGTTTGTCAATTTAATCGTAACTATCGTGTGCAGATACATTGTACAGATTCTGATATACCAATAATAATGTTGGCTAATTTCAAGTATTTAAAAGATGAAATACAAGTAATAATTAATTTAAGCACAAATAAAAAAAAATGTACCTGAACATAAATGAAATTTATGCCAAGCTTGGAGATCAATTATCGTGTTCATTTGCTATATGCCATATTTTTACAGGAAATGATTACAATCCCGCTTTTTTCCGTAAAGGAAAAAAAAGACCTTTCAGTATTTTTAAGAAAAATAAAAATTTTCAAGAGGCTTTTATTCAACTCCTACGAAGTGATCATACAGTATTAACAACGTCAAATGAAATAGTTCGAATTATTGAAGAGTATGTATGTAGAGTGTACTCATTAAAAACCAAAAATGATATCAACAGAGGACGGTATGAACTATTTGAAAAAGGCTATAGATCAAAAGGTGGAAGTGAAAAAGTATTAAAAAAAAATATTATAGGATATGATCCTTCCAGTTTGCCACCAACAAAACAAGAATTGTTGCAACAAATTAAAAGAACGGTATTCATCAGCAATGTATGGTGTAATGCACACATGCGGTGCCCCACAGATAAAGTACCTGAAAATTATGGATGGACAATAATTGATGGTAAATACGAGTATTATTGGTTTTATGGTCCTCAAAGCCCATCCTTTGAAGAATTATCTTCTCAATTGCAAGGTACCCTATTAATATTATTGAAATTTGGTTTTTAATTTTTCGGCGACATTAATTAATTTTTTCATATTATTACAGATTTAGATACCACGGAAGATCAGAATGAAGAAGATACTGATGAAGATGAGGAGAGTGATGCCAGTAGTGAGGATGAATGTTTTTCTGATGAGTCAGATGAAAATTAATTACTTTTTTACATAAAAATATCTACTTTTTCATGTATGTTACATAATAAAGTTGATTTATTTCAATAAATATATTTTCACTTTACCTCATGTTGCACATAGGAAAAAGGAAAATTACGATTATTGTAGGACTACGGATGCATACCAGTTTTTTTGTAGGACATTGTTTTATTCGGATAAAAAACACACTAATGTATCACGTGATACTTTTGTCCTACAGTTACTAATAAAAAAAATGGTCCTGTGGTATGGACAACTTAGGAGTCTAGGACTAGAAAAACGTTCCACGTAATGTGTAGGACAATGTGGGCGTTAAATTATATAATTATTAACTAACCAACAAAAAAAAAATCAGCTGGTTAGTAATAATTTTTCATGACCTCGTAAATAGTACATGTTGCAAAAATGGGACCTCGTTGATCAAACCTAGCATTTTGTAGGACAAATATTTTTTCGGCTAATTTAGATTATTATTATAAGAATTATAAATAAAAAAACCAGTTAGTAATGAATTTTTGATAACCACTAAATCAACAAATTATGTTCTCATTACCCCTGTTAGCTACCACTTACGAAATTTTTGTACTAGCTAATGTTGGGCGTCTCGTCAAAATGAAGCTACTGACGAAAAATTAGCTTGTTAGTAATCACTTACGAAAAAGGGCGAGGGATCCCGGTCTATAAGAAAAATATATTGTGAAGTATTCGCTGTCGTAGTCGAAAAATCGCGCTTATTTTGAAGACCTTAATTCTTTATACTTCACTATACTATTTTTAGCGGCACCTACTTTTATTTGGAATGGCGAGAAATGTTTAATTGATGTGTTCATAAAACTAATTTATTTTCTAGAACAGCCTTCATCGAATGACTGTGAAACGGTTGTTATTGCTCTCCCTTCAAATCTACTTAAAACTTTTTGTAGCAAAAAAAAAGAAAGAAATATCACGAATAAAAATTGATTTTTCTAAGGAGCACTAGGAGGCAACAAGCTTGAAAAATGATTTGTCGAATATTTGAAATATTGTTTGATGATTCCGTCATTTTTGTTGGGAATGATGCTCCAATTGAAATATTTGAAAAAATGAATTCAAATTTGGTATCCACATATATTTTAGTTTCTATTTAGTTATTTGCCACAATTTTTATGAAACTTTGTACCATTTTCAATGGTCCTCAATCTTTTTTACTACCTTGTGTTGAATTCCTTGATTCCGACTATAAAGTTTTTTAATTACAATTTACGTTAGTCTGTACATGCATATTAATGCTACAGTAGGCACTGCTCGATCCTAGAATGAATAGTAGAGGCACGTATTTGGAGGGATTATATATGCAGTTAATACCAGATTTTATTGAGGTATACTCAATTCCAGTGAAATATACACGTGTAGCTATACTAAACTACTTAACTAAGTGGTCGTTTTATTATTTTGCATTAACAGAATTAGATTTTATAATACTAAAATGCAAGCTAAGTTTTATATGTTTGGGTATTAGCCGTGTTCGTTTAGTTCAGCCATTCCGATGGCATTGCGGAACTATATTACATCGAATTCGAAAGGGTATTGCTTCGATTTCATTTCAAAGTAATCCAGAAAATGTATACTTTCTGGATACATACGTTGAATACTCTCATTGACAAAATTTATGATTTTTCTTCTTTCTCTATACGATGAATGAATATGTCAATTATCAGTGATACTGTCAATAAACAAAATGGTCACACAAGTACCTGGCTTGAATATTGCCACTGTATTATTAGTAGAAAGTACACAATCTAAACAACAGCAGCCTTAACTATCGAATATAAAAGATAAACTGGAACAGTTAAATTTTGAGTAGTAGAGGTTAAACGACGCCGTACGACCTGCGAAGTCCAGTGGTCGACCAAATGAGGTGACGACTCCAAAAATGTTGATGAAAATCCACAACACGGTACTGGATGATCATCCACTGAAAGTGCGTGATCTAGGAGACATAATGGGTAATTCAAAAACTATTTACTGGAAATTTGGACATAAGAAAGCAGTGCACAAGACGGTTGCCGCGTTTGCTCACAATGGAACAAAAACAGAATCGAGAATGAAGATGTTTCCATCGAGTGATTGGCAATGTTTTACAGAAATGAAGATGAATTTTTGCACCATGGATAAAACGTTTGTCAATCACTTTACAACCAAAACAAAAGACAAATTATAACAATGAACCGAAGAAAGCAAAGAAGCTTCAACTTGCCAAAGAATGCAAAGACTATTTTGAAAAAAGAAAAACTATCAGCAGCGAGTATTATGCGAACTTATTGCAGCATTTAAGGAATAAAACAAGCAGAAACGGCGGCATCTGGTTAAGAAGAAAGTGTTGTTTCATCAAGACAATGCACCAGCTCACAAATCCGTTATTGAAATGGCTAAAATTAATGGATTAAAGTTTGAAATTACTACCTCATGTACCCTATTCGCCAGATTTAGCCCCCTGGGATTATTGTCTGTTCCAAAGCTTGAAAAAATGGCTTCTTATATTGAGGAGCTTGACGTTTCTTAATATAAGAAGGGTATCGAAATTCTAGAACATCTAGAAAAGGAGATTACGTTGAAAAATTAATATATTTTGTCCCAATATTTTTATGCTTTCTCTGTTGGTCCAGGAACTTGTCAAATTGCTAAAGACATTCTTATCTATAATTCAATTAAGAAATCTTTGACTTGATTTAAAGGGATCCTTTAGTTTTTCGGATGGTTTTTACGGCTTTTTCGATAATTTTTTAAGGTCGAACCATTGAATGAATCAATCTCATTGTTTTTGAATAACATTTATTAACATTTAAATAAGCTTTACCAAATTTTTGATGTCAAAATATATAATAGAATAAAAGTTACAGTGGCCGAAAGGATGATATCAAGTAGAAAAGGTGCTTGACGTTGACCAAAATTGCGCCTGTTCTGCTTATCCGAAATCAAAAAACCAAAATGCATTTCAATATTTATATTTTTGACTAGCGATTGAACTAGAGTGAATTCTAAGTTAGAAGCATTGACTTTTTTATATACTTTTGTAAATTACATTCTATTTTTTACTCAATTTTTCGCTCATAGAAAAGAAACTATCGAAGCAATCATGATAATCCTAATTTAATCGCTGGTTTATAACTTATTAAAAATGCTGTATAAATTTGAACAAAATCAATCCAGTAGTTCCTGAAATATCGTGGTCATTATTTCGAAAAATGGTATTTCGAGAAAAGTAAATATAATTTGCTGTGGCACGCTTCGTAACTGCCACAGCAAAAATGTACCGACCGACGCATCACGAAGTCTTAGTTAATATTGGAAAGCGTCTGTCAAACGGTCTGGGGTCCCCTTTACTTGGGTCTAATGCACAAAAGGTTCAGGTAGCAGTTAGATTTAGCGGGCGCTTGGTATACCAGCTCCGTAACATATGAATCACTTGGAATGTCGAAAAGTCTTTTGACACACATTTTCTAGACATGTTGTAGATGTGATTTATGAAACGAAAAATCGATTTTTTCTACCCGAGAAACTAGAGGACCCCCTTAACAAATGGCAATCAATATCGACATGCGCAGACACGACAATATTTTTTGGTCCCTCATAAATAATTTCTTGGATTTTTGATCGATTGAGGTGAATAAAAAACCCTTTTGTACATTGTTATCTTGTCAATTGCCAAGGTTTGTGAAATAATATAATAAAAGAGTACAGTTTATTTGTATGTAAGCTTCATGGTAATACCGAAAATTATATGAAAAAACATTTATTGTTATTCACGTTAAACCGTGAATACTTTCGTGTCGCACGTTTCTATTCGACGGTAAAAAATCAATAACTCGTTTTTATAGGAGAAAGTAAAAATAGATCCAATATACAAGGCTAATATTTGAAAATAATTAATCAACCATTTTCGAGCAACACGAACAAACTAATGGGGAAGAGAAATAAAACAGTCGTTGTGAAAATGACCCGTTCTAGGGACTTTTTCCCGTCAACATTTATTACGGTCATTTGAAAGGATAACACTGTTAGTTTCCCGCTAGGTATAACTCGTAGTTTTCCGGCCAAACAGCTTAACAAAAATTTTTATGACTACGTCTCAGACACATAAATATCGGCTGGTTGTTTATTATCACGTAACGAATGAACCAAATACGTTTAGATATGGGGACCTAATATCAGTTGAACCGGATTATTTACCAACGAGAGAAAAGTAAACAACGGGAGAATTTTCGATAATACCTAGCAACAGAATTGAAAGTTTCCGGAGTAGATTATTGATACAAATACCTTTTACAACACATCTCATATTCCCGAATAACAAAAATGTATATATACGAGTGCTATTTAGAAAGTAATGATTGTTTGAGTCTGGCGCGGAAATGTATATTTTGGAACCTGCGTACACGTCTTGCAGTCTTCACAATGGAAACATTTCAACGTAGTTCAACCTTTCTGAAATTCTAATTTAGAAAATGGGCTACAATCGATGTCTTCGATACGATTTTTGTTGACAAACAACCTAAATCTTAAGATTCCCCAAGTTCATAGAAAATTATGTAAATCATTACCCAAGCCGTGTGGCTAACTAAGAAACTCTAACTTCTCTATGCCGTACTTGCAGACGGATTTGTTTTTTGCATCAAAATAGGCTTTAATTTCAGCAATTGCTCCTTCATTTCAGCCGAATTTCTTACCAGAGAATATCCAGTAGGTACTTAGAGACGGATCTGGTCTATACGGTGGAAGAAGAAGCGTTTCGGAGTATAATTCGTTTAATTTTACCATCGTTGCCATCGACTTGTGATTCGGAGCATTGTCTTGGTGAAACAGTGGTTTTTCCATCGACATATGATGCCGTTTTTCCTTGATTTTTGCGTTCAAACGATCCAACAACTCTATGTAGTCTTCGCTATTGATTGTCTCTCCCCTTTGGAGACAGTCGATGAACCATATTCCAAGCGTATCCCTAACTAACTTTTGTGTATTTGACGGTTTACTGGCTGCAGTCAGATGATAATCGTTGGTACTTCATAAACGTCATATTGATTCGCCAATCACAGCACCATTTGTGTCTCAGTCATACGACTTATTGAGTGATGATGTACGTTGATTTTGTTCAAAAAATAAGTTTAAAAATGACCGAATTTCAACAATGAAGAGATTTGATAAACAGACGACTTTATGCAGTTTTGAATGGCATAGTGCAGATTTTATAATCTCAATTTTTTGAATGTGTTTTTGGTGGAATTCATAATTTTTTGGAAAAGTGTATTTTCCATTCCAAAACACCCAATGGAGTCTCAATTAATTTCTTATTCTATATGGTGTTTATTTATTTCAACCCTTATTTAACGTATTTCAGTTTTTTTTCCTGAAACATATCAGTACAGTATTCGCTATCCGCAAGTATTTTATAAACTATCCAATAATGATAGTTCACAATTTAGAGAAATAGATACGTTCAATCGTAGCTTTCGAAACAATTCGTATCAATCTTACCCCTTTCGATCGGTGTTCGTTCGGGGTTTGCAGCCACCCAAACACAATTTTCTCCTTGAAACACTCACTTTGTTTATTCAATACATCGACAATTCCAAGTCAATCAAACAAAATGCCAAATCAAATCCTTGTCGAGATTTCCGACGATAAAATCATAAGATTTTAGAGTTTCTGAACAGTATAAACTTGACGAAAGGATTATTCAGATTTGAGATAGGAATAAAGTATTTATAGAAAAAAGTTATAAACTGAAAATACATTTTTTTATTGAAAGCATACAGCATTTCGATTCTCATTATTCAACTTTGTTCAGCAAACAATATGTGGAAATTATGTAAATCCAAGACTTTGCTCAAAAATACTTTTTCATTATCAACATTTATGCAAAATAATTTTCATGATGGGAAGTCTGTACTAAATATTCAATATTGAAGGAAAAAAATCATTTAATTGTTCAGTAATATCGACATATATACCGTTTAAAACAATGAAACTGGGTAAAGGTATAACAAGTTTATATGAATGAAAAGTACCGATTTATGTGGTATTATTCTTATTTTTGGAAAAGTTTTCAATGAAATGACAAATAATGCGATTGCCATTCTTTATGAATTAGCTTGACAATTCTGGAATGATCCGCTAATAGCTAACTTTCCTGCAATAAAGGTGGACTCTTTCTCTAGTTTTTGTGACGAAAAGCAAGATTAACATGATACGCCTACCAAAATGTTTGAAACCTCATTTTTTGAGGATATGCTGTCCTCTAAATATCCTTCGACAACTATGGTACTCTACCATGACGTTACTGCGTAGACATACTTGCTGCAGTTTCTGCTGAAAGTGTTGCCGAAGTTCGACATAAACAACCAGTATATTTTCGAGGTTATTTAAACCCAAATATGTTGTAATAAAAACAGGAAAATTTTCCAAATACGTTTATTCCAACGGGTTGAACATTACAGCTGCCTTGACTGTAGGTTAAAAGTTTTAAATTCTTTATTTTGATTTCGTCAATAATAGTTTTGGTTTCTGTTACTTATACTTATTCAAATATATCAAATAATAATGCGACCTTATTCATTTGGTGAATAAATTTTATTATCTCCAGATAACTCCGTAAATAATTCGAGGAAATTACAAATAATATTATTATTTACTATTAAATTGGACATTAACCTGGTAGTAGGTCTTATAACAAGTCATTGCCACGTTGAATACCAAGACGATAGGTACGGAAGAGGACAACAACTGTAGATTCTGCAAGTCATAGAGACAGCAGAGCACTTAGTTTGTGAATTTCTTTTCTATTTGAGCAAAAGGCTTGTTAACTCGAAATAGTGGTACTAATGCTTAAGGAATTGGGATAAAAATTTGACTGGGCAGAGCATTTTCCAAGCAGAAATCTATTTATTTCAAAAATGTGTTCAGTTCAATCTAGATAGTCTGATAGTCAAGTAGCCATTAGAACTCTAAGCTCCAATATCATATAATCCAAACTCGGTTGGGATTGCCTAGAAAAATTAAACGAGCTAGTCAAAAAAAATATAAAATAACTTTACGACGGATTCCGGGGCCCACCGGAGCGAAGGGAAATAAAATAGATAATAAGCTCTCCATAGCGAGGGTAGACCAGCCCTTCATGTGATATCAGAACTATGGAAAAAGCTCTGGGTAGATAGGTAGATTGGGACAATCTACATGGGCTGTTAGGTTAGTCAAAGACTCTTCTGGTAAACTATAACCAGAGTAAGTTTAATCAAATTCGAATATTTATTATTCCAAAAGATTGTCACCCTCGTGGTGTAATCATCTACTTATATCCTTGATATATATGTTACTATTATTTTGAATTATTAAATAAAACGGGAATGTATATGAAGGGACTTGCCACATACAAGATGGCGTTTTCTTTCTATTTATTTACTCACCCTGTTTGTATTCCATCTATTCAATATGAATTAAAAACAAAATTCCAACTTTTAATCAAGTTGTATCAAATTAATATCTTTGAATTTTGTTATTAATTATTTTTACTTTTCAGACCTTTTTATATGTGATATTCATCTTTATTTCAGGTCTCTTTTTTTATGAAAATCAGTCCAAAATAACAGGTGAAAATTTGACGTTACGATCTACCTCGGCCTTTATCTGTAATTTTGGACTGATTTTTATAGAAAAAAAAAAGACTTAGGATAAAGACAAACTATCACGGAAAAATTATTAATTATTGTTATAACATAATGTGTAAGATACTAGATGTGTAAGAAACTAGATTGATTTAATTGTGTTTTTTTTTATTTTGCAGGTAAGTTGATGCTATGGTTGATAAACACTGGTTAGGTGAGTCATAGTATGAATAATTATTTCAAGTTCGTGACTCGATGTTTTAGTCAAATGAAGTGTAAGTGGGTTAAAGTAAAATGACTTTCATTATTGGTTAAGCTAAAAACTTTTTTAACGATTAACGACCTACAACCAGCAGGATGCCCACAAGTCTTTATAACATTTTCAGAATCACACTTTAAATCATTATCTTAACAACGAAACTCATTTCCTTCATTTTTAAAGGAATCCCTTTTCTTCTAACTAAACTGAAATTACAAGTCTTATAATAAAACCAAAATAAAATAATCCACAACCCGTTTGGGATAATATAAAAACTTATTTTACCAACAAAAGCCTTTATGTATTCGTCTTGGGTGCTATATTTCAATTTCTTGGTTATAAGTATACGTGAAGATCCCAAATTTATACCCGAGAAGCAGAAATAAACTTTTTTCGCTTGTCGTAAGACTAAATGTGTTACCCATCGATGTTATTCCATTTCTAATGGACATTCAGCATCTGAAAATACAGTTGACATTACATTCCCTTTTAATAATCTAGCGAGAATATTCTTTATAATTTAACCCTCTTGAATGCATGGGAAATAAATATATAGTTATGGGAAACTATATTTATCTACAATTTACATCAAACTAGCTAACCCGGAGAACTATATTCCACCTTAGAAGCCATAAACGAGCAGATTTTATGGAGTTTAATTTTTTATTCTGATAATAAATATAAATAAAACAATTACGTTTTTTTTGGTCAGGTATTTACGCACTCTTCATTAAAGCAGCTTGTGATAGATGACGTTTTATGTTTGATTATAATTTGCAAGAACGAATAACGCAGATGGTCTTCCAACCCGTGAACCTGCCACTTATAACTGACCATGAGAAAAACATGGATTTTCTAGACTTCTACATTCAGACGACCACTAATTCAAAGATAAGTCTTTTGATTCATTAATGGTGAAGGTTTATGCAAGACAGTTCGGAAATTAAAGTTCAAGTTCATTAAAGGAAATTCAAACTCAAATGGCAAATCGATTGGGATCATTGGCATTCTCACCTTAGAATTTTTCTTTGAGCTCCAGAGCGTTGGATACACAACTGACGTTTCGGTGGAGTCTAGACATATCTAGTGTATTTCACATTTACTCCACACTCCCAGGAACAGTATTTGAACCATCCTGAGAGCATGTATTTGGAAAATTTCGACAGACGATAGACATAATAAGTAAAAAAATGTTGTATCGATGACGAAATATAACGATTATCACTAAAATTCAATGTGCATCTGCCTCCTTAACACATTTATTGTGAAAAATATTTTATTCTTGAACATAATCTTATTTTATCTGTACACATTTAGTTCCGATGTTTTCGCATCTTTATCTGCCTTCCACCAAGCCACTTTTCACAGTTGGGAAACAGAAAATAATCGGTCGGTACTAGATCATGTGGATATAGTGGATGAAACAATAAATTGTAATGCAATTCGGCACATTTTTCTGAAACAATAACAGACGATGGAACTTTTCTCATCATCTTTGAAAATCCAAAACAATGTGGATGTGACTTTGTTGAAAAAACAGTTTTTGCTTTCTGTTAAGCACGTTTCTGTGATTAAATATACTGTTTCCACTGTATTTTTGTTTCTGGGATAAAATGGTTCACTCTAGCTCCATTACTATGGTATATCGATTTGGATTACCTCCAAACTTTCATTTGAATATTTACTGCGAGAGAGCTTTTGATGAGAATGGATGAATCGCAACAGATAGATAAAAAAAAAAGGCTGTGGAAATGGACTATGGAAGAAGATCGTGCAGGATATGGGTCGAGTAGACACGACTTCATAGAGATTACAAACTAAACAATTGCTTTGGTTCTAACATGTTATGAGGATGGCCGAATAAAGCATTGTTGTATCAACTGAGAAGAAGACGAGAAAGACCTTCAAGGACCTGGACAAGGAACAAAACATGAAAGACAAGAAAGCTGTAAGACGTTGAATAAAGTCCGTGTTCATATGACCACTTTTAAAAGCATATTATGACTTACTAATCATAATATAATATTTTAGGGGTGTCACATAAGTATTGTTGTAATATGTTGTAACATATTGTTAAGACATTATTGAAAACAAAAGTTGAAAACAATCGTGGAAGCGACGAAAGTGGAGTGCGAGTCCAGTATTGGTTTGATGGTGTTGATAGTGTAGATTTGAAGATGGTTACAAGGGGAGCAGTGGAAAACCAATCTAGTACCAGCACTCGTTCGATAATTTTATTAGACTCATTGTTACTTGTGATGAAAAATGTTTGGATTTGCTTTTTGTATGTTTATTTAATAAATAAAGTGAACATTTCAAATGGAAATTATTTGAGACCCTCTCCAATTAGTCAATTGAGAGTATTAACCAAGCTAATACCAAGTCACACCTTCAATAATTTGTCATTGAAGTGAGATTATATTTTTATATCGACATATGAAGTTGAATAGTAATACAGGTAATATTTCATTGACAGGTGTGGTCGAAAAAGAATCATGTTATTTATATTATTCCTTCGAAACCAAAAACTTCACTGTATATTATATTACGAATCGATATTATATATTTCTTAGAAAGTTGTTATTATTGAATTTTTACTTAGTGCAATCTAGTTTGTTATTTGTAATATAGACCAACTGTTATTTATATACTGAATGACTAGAAAAATCGAATCATCTCATATCTATGAATTTCTTAGTATTATTTTTATCACGAATTACTTGTTTTGGTGACGACGATTTGATTGTATTGTATATATTCCGAAAAACAAATGTATTTCATTTGCTCCTATAATTTTAGTTGTTTGGTATCGTTAATTTGGACTACATATTTACCAATTTGACATTTATGTATGTCACAATCAAATCAGAATCGAAAAAAAAAAAAAATATGTCATCACTTACAATTAGAAAACATTTTTTTAAATCTCATCATGCGTTTGTATTTAGATTAATGAAGATATCACAAATGTATAGAGTATGTCTCTGCGAATCCAAAAAAAGACACGAGGCTTTTAAACCTGTGTGACGGTGATATATTCGGCCAAATAGCAGGTAGATGACGTTTTGGTGTGGTAAATTCTCCCACAAAAAATAGGGATACAATATTTGTCTATGTAAACTATTCAGATTTCAGTTTGATATTCTGCAATAAAAAAAAACATTGAGTAATGAAAATAGCTAAATGTAAACTTATATTTCTAAAAATTTATGAAAATGCAATGAGTTCGAAATAACGAATGAAATGGTAACTGAAGACTTAACATTGAAAACTACACAACAAATTACTTGCACAGCATAGAATCGAGAATCAAGCAACCGATTTCACGAATTGAAATTCATTTATTTCATTATTTTTAACTAGTAAATTCCTTTTTTGACACTTTTCATATCTCAAATTTTCCTTGTAATATGCAAACTATCAATTTATAAGCAAGAAATTTTAATTTTTTGATGTTTTGCGTGGAAGATATTCCAATCTTATATGCATATCGGATTTTTCAATTATCTTCGCACAATTTGCACAATTCCGCCCATTGGCATTAGTGCAAGGTTCCTGCTGATGGACTTATCACAATTCTTCTTAAGGATTCACCAAATAAATTGACGCACTGGAAATGTTTTGGTTGTATTTCCACCTAGTTTCTCAAATTTTACTGGTATATTTGTTCCAGTTGTTCATCAAGATTAAGATTATGATGATGATGATGTTTTCGGCATCACTTTCTCTTTGAAAATTTTCCTGTTTCATTGTATGTGTTGATTGGTGTTTTTACTGGCGGTTTCACCAGGTAAATGTTCGATAAGATTTTCTTTCCGTATTCTTCCACGTCTGGGAATATATTTAGAACAAATGGTGGTGTCGTCTTTGTTAATAATCGCAGTGCCGATATTAGATTGAGTTTCATTATGGTACTTTGATTCCAAAATGTCCTGCTCGCTGTCAGAAACAATCTCTGGGACGTGTTCATTATCTTCTGACTCATCAGAATCAACATCATCATAGTCAGAGCCCTTATCTGTTCCATCTTCTGTCAAATATTCAGAGATTAATTTTTCCAATACACTTTTGGCAGAAAAGGTCACTCCTATTTTTTTTCTCGTTTATATTCTTCATCATCGTAATTTTCTAGTATGATGCATCGGTTTCGTTGTACTATTTTCTTAACGCTATGTAACAAGACTTGTCTGGAGGCCGGTTACCTTATTGGGTGAATGCGTCTCCAGTTTACTAGTAGGTATGTTATTGTGTCAATTGAAAGCATTAGAAAATTATCACCTTGTTTGCAGTTTTTATTGCGCAACATACCTAGGTAATGGTTACTTGTCACACTTATGTTACACAGACAGGACCGTAATCACTGATTTAATCTATGTATTAAACGAAAAAACGAAATTTAGATCAATGTATTTTATGAACGGCGATTGTAACCCTGAATAAATATATTTCATAAACAGAAATAACGTTTTCATTACAAATTAACATGGCTTCACATATATAATAAATAGGGTGCGTTCGCAAAATCTTTAAGTACGCGTCAGAAACAAGTTTCAACAAGTTTTACACAAACTTTCAACTTGCTGTTTCTATCCATTTTTATTTGGTGTAGAGCTCGAACGACCACTCAGTCAAGGTGTTTCGATAAATGAAAAAAAATTTTGAACAAAAAAGTATCAACACAAACACAAATCAAAAACAGATTGGAGGCTGTTCACGGTGACTTGTGTCCCTCATTTTCAGCAATTAAAAAAGTGGTTTCACTGGGGACGAGAACCATTAAAATCTAACCCTGGTGCGGAACGTCCTGTGTCGCTGACTAGTCCAGAAAATGTTGTTTTTAGTGACTGGCGCTTACAAAACAAAAGGATGATATGATCCCAAATTTATGGAGTGACATCGGAAAGGATAGTCCCGAAAAGCACCAAACAAGTGATGACTAAAAAATTTTTAAACTCCGAGGGTATCAAATACAACAGTGAACGAGGCATACCAATTTAACTTACTAAGGCACGTCAAAATCATCCGAGGTGTGCGATTTCTTCATGACAATGCTCCGATCCACACAGCTTCGCTTTTAAAGGCTACTGTATCAGAATGTGGCTTCACAGAGATTGAACACCCACCATATAGCCCTAATCTGGCCCGAGCAGACTATTTTTTGTTCGTAAAGTTGAGGTAAAAGATTATAAACATCGGCTATTATAGTTGCATTGAAGCTTTAGACAGACGTTCTGAAAAGTTTGTGGAGAATATTTTGAAATATAGTCACAGCTTTTTTTTTGTATTTATGACCTTTCTGTTAGGCTACCAACTCATGGACCGCACTACGTAACTTATCAAAATCGTAAGTTTTTGCGGTGGTCTCAGTTTATAGGAACGCATTCAATTTTTTAATATAGCTGACATCGAATGGATGCTTCACTTTCCTTTTTATGGCTGTTTTCTTCAAACTCAATCAACACATCTAATGTCGTACTCGGGATATAACCAAAAATGGAAATTCCTCATTAAATAGGCAAGTTACTTTGTATTTAGTTCGAGATTCGTCGTTCAATAAAACATTTTATGTATTTTTGTTAATTTTGTTTGCATCCCGGAAATAATTTACTTCCATGGGTTTAGTAAAAGTGCCGGCTATCGTCTTCTTATCTTCAGAGAAGTGCTGTGCACGTAACCTTTTTTTTTGCTTTCGTTTTTATTTTTGTTAGCAAAAAACAAATATTATAACACTGAGGACGTATATGGACAAAACTAACTAATACTGCTACGGAATATTATTTTTAATGGATATACTATAAAAAGAACACTCAAACATCACACTGCATGATGGAAAGCTTGGGGCTACAACCTCATATAAACACTATTCCAATGTAATTAGGGAAGTTAATAGTTATTGAAAGAAACATGTTTTAAATTTATACTATAGTTTGAATAGAAGTTTTTTCACAGTCTTTCAACAATCTCATTAACAGAACGTGGTGTTCATGAAAGATAATCACTTTTTCTATTGCCTTATTACCTCTCTGCTCATAGTAACTATTTTTACAACTGTATCGTTTCTGCGGGCAAGCACATTAAGGCCAATCGAATTGATTGTCTGTCTATGGATGTTGATGAAGTTTTTCATAAGATTTATGACGTATTACGAAGAGATGTAAGTAATTCTCGGAATGGTCTTGAGTAGTTGTATTGAGGAGATTTAGTCATTAGAAAGTCCGAAGAAGATTATACAAACGAGTACTATCATTTAATTAATAAAAACGTAATTATATGCTATACAAACTAATTACATACCGGAGAAAATGAGTCAATTTAATTGAAGCATTTCAAGGTGGTTTCAATTTGATTTAGTAATGTTTTTGGCAGAAAATATCAACTATAATCAGACATTGTTGGGTATTATTTGAGTTGATTAGTTTACATTAATTTACACTCGTGAGCACGCGGTCAAAAAATCTTTTTCCGATTTTAGCATCTCGAAACCATTAGCTTTATGTTATGTTAGTGAGGGTTATAATTAACAGTAAAGAAAATACAATACAAGCTTAAATTTTAGTCCAAACTTTCCTCTTAAGTTCACCCCATACATGCTAGATAGGATTTAAATCTAGGCTGCGTGATGGCCAATCTATAGCGGCAATTTCGACATCCTGTAAATACTGCTGCGGGGGCACTGCAGTATGTGGACGGGTGGGCACGATGTGATCTCTTTTATGATGTCTTCTATGTATCGATTCGCCGTTAATTTCCCCGCTCCACCGCCAGTTTCAATAAAAACCCACTCGATTTTTTCTTCAATAGGAACGTCCGCCCAAACCATCCAGGAACCTCCTCCAGAAGCCACGTTTTCTTTTATGTATCACTACGCGAATCTTTCTCTAAGTCTTCTGTAGCCGCATTGTTCGTTAGACAAATTAACGTGCTCCCTGGGAAACCGTAGACGGGATGCTCGGTGAGATGGGGTTTATTTGGGGCCAGTAGCTGATCTTTTTGGATCAAGGTTAGTCTTCTAACCACTCACATCCACTACATGTTTATAGTTTATCATCGACATGAAAAGGCAAATTTCTACAAAGCTCTTCGATCAATTCTATCCTAGAAGACATCTGAATATTTTGAATTAAATATGTTTGATTCAGTTGGCAGGGATGAGGAATTCAGAACTCTCGTTACCCTCCTGCTAAGTTTGTCGCATTTTCCCAAAAAAGAAAGAAACCCAAGGATTTTTCCAGGAAATGTGAGTATTTCCTATAATCTTTCAGAAGGCCAAAGAGCATGAATTAGAAAATCGCTGACGAACTTTGGTCCAATTCCTCCTGGTCTATTTTGAGCAACAAAACTAAATGTTAATGCGCTGTTCAAGATCCCTGAACTATATCACTGAATTGGTTATAGTAGGCTCAAGTTCAAAATCGTTAATGCCTCAAAACAAGGTTTAAAAAAACATGCATTTATTTGGAAGCATGAAAAACAACTGTGCTACTTGGAAATAATGGAATCTTCCAGCATTCAGACTCACCTAAAGACTCTATTGTATGAAGTAATTAATATTTCATTGCTTCTGCCCGAATGTCCGGAACACGCTGTTGGAAATTTTATGGAGCACGTTTCTTTGGTGTTGTTTATTTGTAAACTAATTACAAAATGGGTCATGTAATCCCGTAATCCTGTTCAGAGTCTATAGAGTTAATATAATCTGCGGCGAAGAGCAAACTTGGATTTTCTCCTTGTTTAAGTGCTAATCAAGTAGGGTGAGCAGTTCATCAATTAGTCGGGGATTCTTAGGCGGAGAGTAATAGAAGTTGCCGTCGTAGTTATGTATCGTACTGCCTTCGTTTCTGTTTTATTACCAAACCGCAATATGCACAAGGACGTTCCTTCTTTATTTATTAAGAAGTTGAGGCTCATTTTATTTAAGTAATTAATAATAGGTGGAATGATCGCAAGTTATAATTTATACACGAGATATTGTGGGTAAAAATATGTGAGTATCATGATCAATATTTCTGGATAATGTGACTGCAAATCTATCCTCTCAGATTACGAATATCACGTCCAATCTCTTTTCTATGTTTTATGGAAGTATCAGCTACACTTTTACTTACCATGCACTTTAATCTTTTTATCAAAATCATCGTCTTTTTCGTTAATGCGCGTTCTATCTCTGTCTATAGATAAAGAAAATATGTACTCGACTTATTACGATTGAAAACTACTTTAAACTAGTGGATGCATGTTGTTTCTCGATAGCATCTCTCCTTAATTAGTTCTTTTTCTTTGTTTGTTATAAATTTTCTCAAAAATCTCATCTGCTGGAAGTGGTTTAGTGTGAATGGTGAGTGTAATGAACAACTGGATGTTGTGGTAAATCTACTTCGAATTTTTTCGTACCAATTTTCCTGGTGAAGCTATTGTATCCTACCTTGAGATTTTGTTGATCTTTGATATGCTTCCGATACCTCTAGACTGTATGTCTTGATCTTCTAAAAAGAAGAATAATGACGCAGATTAGTGGCTATTGTCTTCACTTTTATAGAATAATCCTTGGTACAACAAAAATTCCTTTTTAATGATACTTCCGATGTATTTTTCTATTATTTATAATCAATATTTTATTGCTCGTATCCTATTGATGGTTTTTGAATCTATTTGCCAATGATTATGATGTTTGTCCTAAGGAAATAGTATAACAGTTATTTGTATACTAAGAAGAATAATATTTTATTGGAAAAAAACTATTTTTTCAAGTTGTATTACGAACTATTTCAATAAATTTCAAACTTATGAAACTATTCTTTAGTTTGTTATAAAATATTTGTACGTGATTAATTTCATTGAATCTATTCCATTGTTACGTTTTCAAACACGTCTTAATATATTATTTTGAATATATGTATATACCCCATTTTTTTTTATAATATTTAGTTTATACTTCGCATAAATTGTTTACATGCGATGTATATGCCTCGTTAATTTAATTATTTTTTCGATAAATCAACCGTGGTTACAATGTAATCGGTTGAGTAATTTATTGCTCACAAGTAGTTCAAATAACATGGTAACGTTGTTTATTCCTACAAAACGGTTCATCAAATTGATAACTGGATATCAATTTATTGAAATGCAGTTTTTAACCTTCATAGTGTCAAGTGGAATACAAATAGAAACCAGTAATTTTAGTGATATAATAATAAATAATATTGACTAGACATCTTTAATGGTATTACGCCGCAAAACCGCTCTATAGATCCTCTTATTAGGGTGAATCAGTCCCCATGATCCATCTCTACACTTTTTTGGCTTATTTTCCACCACAATTTTCTGTTTCAGAAAAATTCCTAACTCACACTCTGCTTAGGTCGTCTTCCATCTCTTTTAACCATTTTATTCTAGCACAGATATTGGTCCTCCCCTTTACACATGGTCCAACAACGTAACTCGTTGAATTTCAATGTTTTTTTTTCCATTTCCGCTGCTGAGTCGTCAGTTATTTCTCCTCCACTGATTTTAACTAGGCTTTGTGAAATATGAACACTGTATTTTTGCACTCAACAAAACAATAACTATTATGAACCATTCTCCATTAAAATTTCACGTTTTATTTATATTAAGAGGACGATTTAACGATAATTTGACCACGTCCAGCGCTGTAAACGCTGTAAACGATTCAGTTTTCTCCACTATATACTACGTTACCTGACAATTAATTCTATAACTTGTCGTGCATCACTATTCCTATTTTTTTTTTTTTTTTGGATATATATTCTGGTTGTAGTTTTATTCTATTTGGAGGAAAGGTCTATCAAAATAAATTACTGTCAAGTAAATAAATTGAAAAAATCTGTTAAAAGAAAAATTAATTTCAGTTAGTTCTCTAATTCAACACGAACCCCAAAGATACGTCTTTGACTATAGGTTGGTAACACCAGAAAAGAATTAGATCCACTGTAGGGAGTAATTGGGCTTCTGCATGGGGGCCGAAGGATGTGTCCTGAATATCTTATTGCCGGAGCTTTTTAGAAATGAAGACTTATATGCCGCTGTTCGTTCTACGTTACGCTGGTGGGAATGGGAAAAAAGTCGGTACGGACTATGAATATCAACCCGATGAAAATGACTTTTTCATTATTTTTCATTTCTCAAAATATTAGATTTGCTATAAAAACAGTGCGTTATATAATATTTACGAGGGCGCGACAAAAAAAATCAACTATTTCTATCCATATGAAATTTTATGTAAAGAAGGTCATAGACTATCTATCTTCTTGATCAAATGCGTTGATGCAATGATTATAATTTCTTCATCAATGGAAGAAGTTATGGGAAGCACGATTTGGTTAGTGTAGTCACCGTTATTACTTATTTGAGGGAGTTTCTAAACGGTCAATCACGCTTGATACAATCGACTGACTCGAACTTTCGATAAAAATGATTGCTCGTCCAGACCCTCCTTGAGTGGTTGTAATCAAATGCCAAACACATCATACTCCTCTTGTATTTCGCTAAGTAAAAATTGATATGGTAATTTATCCATTTTTATTGACTAATCTCGCTTATTCTTCTCGCTTTATTTCTTTTTCTTTCTTCCCGTGTTACTCTGAAAGTCTGGTATAGCAGATGTTGCCACGATTAATTAAGACATCCATAAATCATGGGAATTCTCGGGACGAAATTAAAAATTCTTTCATAATTCTTTCATTAGTACGAATACGAGGTTTTTTTTTGTTTATACTTTATGAAAAGAAGAATTGCTGTCGTAATTCTTTTACCGTGCTTAGAGTGAATTAGATGAAATATAATTCAATTCTGCTCGATGTAAAATGCCTTTTTCGTGCTACCAGTGTGGGAATATTGTTATTTGTTTCCAGTTCAATTTTTTCCATAATTGCAATCACTAGAATTTCGATAATTTCATGAGTGAAAAATAATAATCGATTATCTTCGATTGCTCGAGCGGTGTTGCTATATTAGGCATGCTTAAAAGTTCGTAAACTGACACATAGATGGCGGTGCTAGCATCAAATTTTTGGGGAAGTGATATTTTCCATTCTTGTTGTGCACGCAGACAGTCGGATGCGATTCGAATGGAGTCGAAATGCAGCCGGGACAGTGAAAGAATCGAACCGATGACATTAAAACCGATAATCTATGTTAACCACGTGATAACTAACAATATACTGTGGGTGAATAAATGTATTTATAAACATTTATATTTCTTATCGGATCCCACACATCCATATGATTTCAATTAGCAATAACCTTCAAAAGACAAGTGTATAAATTTGACAGTTGTCGTACTATTAGTTTGTACTTTATAGCATTTTGAGTGAAGCAACTTCTATTTTGGAAAAATTGAAGCCAAACCTCCGCCTCTCAAAAATAATAAATGGTAAAATGAGTAGCAAGAATGATGCCTCTAAGATACCGTCAAAGACGGAAACATAAAAAAATCTCCGGATAAACGTAATGTGTAGCTTATTGAGAAGACTGAGACGCTAAAGATATCTAATGAACGTGTTGGACATATCGTGAATGAATATTTATTTATACGAAAGCTCTGTTCAAAATAGGTGCCGCGCAAAAACGAATTGATAATTCTGATCGGTGTTTGGAGCTGTTCAATAATGATCGAACCAAATTGTTACGTCGATATGTGATAACGGATAGAAATTATCTCACACTGGAGTCAATCGAGTGGACAGCAATGCAAAAGTAAGGTTATGACATTAGTATTTTGGTATACGCATGGTATGATATATTGCGTCATTTGAGCGTTTGAAGAACAAAATCGATCTTATTAAAAGAAGAAGAAAGTACTAACGATAGATGAATTTGACTTCGAATTGCTTCAACATCAACTGTATCATACAGATCTGGCTTCCAGTGACTTTTTCCTGTTCTCAGTGCTCGCTGGACAAACATTTTGCGCCTATGAAGAGTTTATTATCAAAAATTATTTTGACGCTTAAGAAAAATCGTACTATAAAAATAATCGATAATAATTAATAATTCATTTGTAGTCCAGCTACTATGGAATTATAAAAATTCGGCGAGTTCGCGCGGTGCTTTTCGGGCAGAACTCGTTTGATGTTTGATGTAGCAGGTGGTTTATTTACTGTATTTCTTCTAAATAATTTCTAGGAAAGACTATTTAGTTATTTCTTTTGCTTCTTTTTGCTATACGTTTATAAATGATTTTTGTAAAGGTAGTTTAGTTTTAAATAAATAGTCGTAGTGAATAGAATTAATTAGTAAAGTGATATAAATAGTGTATAGTGTGAAAATAAATTAAGAAAGTAATAGTCAGTGCTTACTAATTCACTCCACGAATAAAATGAGTTAAGATTATGTTCAATACTTTGCTAGGTATGGCTTGAGACACTCTCTTCAAGATTTACCACTTACTTGAAAAACTATGAGTTGGTTGTAGATTTTGTCAAATTGCTGACAACAGAGGAGCGATTGGAATTATTTTTATTTTTTTTTATAGTAATCCAAATACTAGACGCGCCTTGACATGTCGATTCACTGAGTTGGTTAATATCCATTGGACAGTTTTATTACCAATCCATATTTGGAGCTAAGGACAAGCATGTTTAGAGGCTTCGCTTATTTGTAGACTTCACGCTTCTACGAACCGACTCATAACGGTTTTAAGACGTTATTTACTTTTGAGAAACATATTTTGTGACCCCATCGAAAAACTTAAATAATTAAACCACATCAACTTACATTGAATCGCTCATCTATATATAATTTTCGTTAAATTCGAGACGAAATATTCAAAGCTTATTATTTTTCTAATATGATTTATTTTTCTTTCCAGATGATAGAAGTATATTTTTTTGGATTCCTTCAAAATATCGTGTGATTTAGTGACATATCTGTCGGGATTATTATCAAAATTCCGTTGTATATCAGTCATTTGTATGCTTGAATATTTCTATTGAAAAAGTTTTTCCAATAAATGTCTAAATAAATAAACCCCATTCCCGTTTTTGTCTTATATAAGGGCAAAGTGGTTCTTTCATATGTTAATACGTCGAACTTCCAGAATGATGTGAAAAGTTTGCTGAAAACTTTTCAATTCGTTAGAATTTTCCTAATGTCTTTTGTGTCCGATGAACAAAAATTCTTTTTTATTTTTCGGAACAGGGATTCTGTGAGTAAATTGCTTTTTATCTGAGGTACGTGAAAGTAACCTTATACATCACGAATTTATTCTTTTTTCCGATTTCTTGCAAAATCAAAATACACGTAGCAAAATAAGGCGACTAATAAATAAATAATTTCCCTCTCCTAAAAAATTATAGCCCTCTCTTGCAAAGCACAAATAAACTTATTTTAGATACTATAATAAATTTCATTAAGGAAGCACCCCACACAAAATTCAAAATAACACTATTTTGACTTCTTCCATATACACCGAACCAAATATTTCTTAATGTGTCAACCTACCGGTCTCATATCTAAAGCTGTAAGCAGGAATAGCGACATAAGTTTAATATTCGTCAATTCTTACACATCGTCCATTATCTCGATTCAAATCCAATTAAAATGCGGTTACCAAATACAAACTTCTGATTTCATGTTTATTGACAGTTTTTCTTTTTAAGAAGAGAAAAACCCATCGCAGCTTCCCTATCTTATTAACAAGTTCAGTTATTTATTTCAATTGCTATGAAACACTAGGAAAACTACTGTCCCGTAAACCATTCCCTTTAATATAAGAATGTTGACATAATAATAGTTATATAAAATTCCGTCCCTCTATGTACACAATTTTCGTCGGGTTTTCTCTTCCTTATTTTCAACTAAATGTTTCCATATTTAATAATGCTCATATTCAAATTATTTTCTAGAGGAGTTGGTGTCATTTCAGGCGTCATCCAATTAGGTCTTCTCTTAATTGAATCTCGGGGGTGGTTGGTGGTTTCTTTAGTCCACAAGCTAGCCCGTAACCAATATCCATCTATTGTACAATTACATCGGGTGACAGATAAAGTTATTTCAATATGTTTCTCGTAGTAACTTTGGAATTAATATAAATATCAAACGATAAATGCCCTTTTACTACTTTGCTTGTAAAGCAACGTGCGACCTATAGATCAATTCTGGCCACTTCTTTTTCGAACATCAGTGACAGTGGATAGTCGACTTAATGTTTTGGCATATCTTTACGCTACCACCAAATCTTAAGTACCAAATTGTTTCATGAATGGTAACTGTGGGAAGCTTCTCCGGGCTCTAACCACGAACTTTTTCGCAGGTGAACCACTTTTCATCATTTGTTTCTCTTTTGTACTATTCTGGTGTTCGTATTCTCAAATAAGAGCAAAAGACTGACTGATATTCTTGTGTACTCTAGATTGCCAAGAACATTTTCCATGACTTCGTTAAATCAGTATTTCTGGAGATATTACCAGTAGTGTTATTTACAAGGTAGAACGATTTCTACGTAATTCTAAAGCGTTTATGGAACTACTTTTCTCCAAATTAGCCCGTGGACTAAAAAGGAATTTATATTTTTTTAGAACCTTTGTTCTCTGTGACGTTTTATGAGTTGCTTTCGCCAGCGGGGGAAGTCTGTCTGTTTGTGACATTCGATTATTATTTATAAGGTATAGGGAAATATCATTTGATAAATATACATCTCTCATTTTTAATTAAAACAAGACTTATATTATCTAGTTAAGACGCAGGAACTGGTGTGATCTAATTTTCGTTTCCTATTAAAATCTATTCTTAATTCATCTACTAGGATGATTCTGGCCTGAAGACATGGCAGTAGTTGTTGTAAGACACAATTTAAAAAACGTATGAGGAAATTGACTAAATTCGTCATCAGTATCTTCTATTACTTAGTTGTATCTCCTACATTTCCTTATTTATACCTTCTCTTTACCTTCTTGGTGGTCTTTCTATTCTCCTTTTACCTAGTGGTGTCCACTAAGGAACTAATGTATGACATTATTCGATTATGACGATACCAGATAGTTGTTTGGTTTTGATATTATCAATTATTGTATGTTTATAACAGAAGCATCGCAGTGTTCGATCAAATGGAGGGACGATTCGTATGATCGTTGACTGATCCAGTATGCCAGTTACACAGAAACTCTGTGTACAATGGATTCTGCAGCAAAGCAGATAACTATAGAGGAAGCATGAGACTAACAGTCTACCTATGGGATAAAAGAGGAATCAAAACAATATACTGTAAAAAGGAGAACCGAGAACCAAGGAAAGTGAAGATCGTTGTTATCTACAGGAAAGGTGTAGGCGACGGTTCTTTGGAATAATTTCCATTGATTGTCTTGAAAAAAAATTTGGTAGAAGAGAGTATCTGACTCACATACTCATCATTTCAATGGCCAAAATAAATGAATATAACTATATTTTATCACATCTTTTTGTTATTAAAAATAGCTCAGATATCAGATTTTCCGATGGTAACTAAAACTAACAGAAAATTATGTTTTCTTTGTTGTTTCCAGTACTTTTGGAGTCACCCTCGTAATATCAGCCCATAAACTCTTGATTATGTTCTTACAATATGATTCTTGCCATTTACTCTGATATCTAGAACTAGTTGACGATAATAATTCCTGTTACGCCGAATCCACACATTGTGGACGGGTTTTTTGAAGAAGATCAAAAAGACTTGTCTTGTCGTTTGTCTTGCCCGACCTCACATTTGATGTAAATTGAAATATTTGTAAAAATGGCTTGGATAAACGAATTAGTTTTGTAATTCCTGGAACTGTATCAAGCAGAATCGATTCTGTGGAACCCCGAAATTTTCAACACAGAAACAGGAATGCCGCGAACAATCAGTATGCAATTGTCGAACTAAAATGGAAAAGAGAGATATTGATTGCTACTTATAAACAGACTCAGTGTCAACATCGTCATCTATGAAGAGTTGTAACCCACTATCTTCATTTACGAGGACTTTATTTGCAGAAATAAATTCAGAACCTACTTGTTAGCTGTTATAACTGATCTCAACTTTGGCCCGAAGCAGGAAGAGATGATTATGGCGATATCAAAACGCTCCACGAACATCAAGTTGGTCCAAATGCGGTATTGTACTTGTAGCTGATGTATACGAGGTCTGTTTGCTGATGGAAAAGTTCTGTTTGGAAGATAATTTACGGTCGATTGCTTCTTTCCTTTCACCATACTCCCTTCCTCTTATTTTTTGATCAAAGCATTGCTGGAAGTTATCTTCTGTGAATGTATTTAAAAATTATTTTCGTTTCACATTGTTCATTTACCCGACGAGGTTTCCTTTAAGATAGAAGAGAGAAACCCTTTGAGCTATTTATTTCCTTCTTATTACTTACTTGAGAAGCCTTATTGTGTCTTTGTTTAATAGCAAGAGCCCGTATCTGTTGTCAAATTAGTTTGAAAAAGATATTATTTGTTATTCTAATGGAAGACATCTAATATATTTTTTGTAAATATTATTTATTATTCAAGTTATAATATAATCGTCTCACTAATTTCTTTATTGTGCAATGAAATGTTTGCAAGGACATTTACCGTTCTAACCAACCCTGAAACTTGTCTTCATACATGTCGAAGAAGTTGTATCCGCAGTGCGCTGTTCTGCATTTGTATGCCCATCAGTGCCAGCACGTCAAGCCCTATACCCCACCCCTCGGCATGCCTCATCCTTCCTACCAAACCCGTTGCCTCCTACTACCGTTTAATTGGATTTCTTTCTTTGTTCCAAACCCTCGTTTGCGAATTAACTTCATTGTCTACGACCACGTAGCCCACTCGCCATACCACTCGTACACTCTCTTCTTATTTCGTATCTGCTTTATTTCTTCTATTTTTGGTCCTGCGATTCCCTTTTCGAATTCCTACAATACTGCCAACGTTAATATATTCACGGCTTCCTTCGGCCATGAATGACAAAAACGTAATGAATAAAATTTTATATTTTGTCCAGTTTTTATTGCAAATCCTTATTATGGAAGCTGCATTAATTTAGAAAGGACAATGAGTTTATTCGGATAAAAAAAATGAACTCGTACATTTTTAATTACGAGGTTCGCTCGATAATTTTTTGCTCTAGAAAATGGCGTTCTCTTTTAAATATTTATTGCTACAGACAACGGTTTTTGCAGTGACCAAATTGATTGATAATTACTTTCATATTCTTGTTGTCTCCGTAGCATCAATTTGCTGTTTAAAAAAGGCCAATGAAACGGTGCGAGTTAAAGTTAACCTCGAATTCAAAATTTCTTTTACATCCGAAAGTTTGTGTATATTGGAGTGCTTGAGCTTTATTAAGTGTTGGAATGGGTATAATTGAACAAGTTCGGAAAGTTTTACAAGATGTTTGGTGGAGATTTAATCAAGTAGCTATATTATAACCTCGCCGTGGCTCCTCTGCAAAAAGTTATCTCGTCAAAATAACTCTGCAAGTTCTTAGCCAAACTTACATGGTGTACCGACTAACGATTTTCAATGCAACTTTTATATTATTTGCGATAAGAAGCATCCACCGACTTTCGCAATAAATTAAAGTCTTTAATATAGTTGGGAAGGAGTTTTCCCAACTCGAAACGTATTAAATCCGAATTATATTAAATATGAGTAACCAGACAGATCATGTAGACTTGATGTAATAATGCAAAATATAGACGAGGAAATGAATTAATAAAAACAGTATCTGGTATTTAGAACAAAATAAATATCGTAATACGAATAGTTGAATATTTATCGAAAGATACGATAAAATCATGTTGTAAACCCCACTAGAAGTCGAATACGCAGGTGGGGTGTGGAATGCTGAAAGCGTAATTTTAGAAGATTACCTAGAAAAGCGAAGCTTAGTCACAAGTGCTTATTATTCAAACAAAATTTCGAAATGAAAAGGACAACGACGATTTAGGTTGCGTAAAGTTAGTCTCTACAGCATCAGGGTAACGCACCAAGTCACAGGTCTGCAATTGCGTCAGCCCCAATAACTGTTTGCCAAATTCACAGCATTGGCAAGCATCGGACACGCCTATTATTAGTGGAAGCTAAATATTAAGTTTATTATCTAACACTTTAACGATAAAATTAAGCTGACTTATATACCCGACATTGTCCATAGGGATAGTATCATTTTTTTTAGTGTTTGTTCCTCTACTTCACCATTGGTAGTAACAAGACTCATAGCTGTCATTTTTTAGAAATAATTTGATATTTTGACTGCGCATCGGTTTATTGAACGAGCTTTTTGTCGTTAAAGTGCTAAATTGAAAAGATAATTCTCATTTATATCGTAAGTTTTCGTAAAAATTTTAAACGTGTGCTCTGCCCAATTCGAAGAACTTTCAGACTGGTACTTCCACCACACGGATGATTCCGAAAATCCTTTTTTGTAATGGTATTGGCATATAACAATTAGGGGTTCAATGCATTGCTATATCAAGATTTGTCATACAAATTATCAAAACTGTTTGCAATAGTTGCAGCTCGTTTTCCACGTCCCATACTGATGAGATTTTCCTGTTCCCCACAAAGATTTCGGTTTTGGAGCGATCCAGAGTACTTTTTAGCCGGCACTCTTCTTGAACTCTTTTTTAAAAGATCAGCAGGCATTGATGCTCCTCTCTTGGTCAGTTTATGTCCTTTGATTCCTTTATGACCATGAAGTAAGGAGTAAGGAGTCTTGAATCATATTTCCATGAATGTTCCTACAGAATTTCTACTTGTAAGATGATACAGGAGCCTAGTAATGATGGGTTAGAGAACCAGGCCTCACGTACTCCTGTTCCAGCTCCTGTGATGATTTTTGAAGTACTTGGATTCATGATATCACAAGCCAATAATTACATCACAAGTTATACGATTCAAAATAATTGAAAACGTCTTGTCTTATGTCTCTTTTGGTTTCAATCGTGTGTCGAGTCTACAAGCTTCTAAAACAAACACGAGAATCGAGATAAGATTCAATTAAACGAGGCAAACTAATTGAACTGAGGAGGGTTGCAAACTGACGCTCCTCTCCCGGAAAATAATTTGAATATAAGCGGTATTAAACGATGAAATAAATTACTAATATTTCGAAAACGCTGAAACTAATTCACAAATGGAAAAGATCAAAGGCGTATGGTACGAGTATTTATTTTTTATGCTGAAATAAATGTTGGTTAGTGGAATATAGCTGTGTTAATAATACTTGATGAAATTTCATTCTAAAATATGGAAAAATTGATGAAAAGTTTGCGGAGCATTACTAGAAAACAAAAAAATGCTTTTGCTTTTATTTTATTATAAATAACCTCTATATAATAACTTAATCAATGGCAAACTTAAATTTTTTCTATTATACTTTATCCTAAGTTGTAATACTATCCTGTTGATTCTGGCACGGATAATGGAAATAATTTATGGATTTATTGTTATCGTTCCTTGATAATTGCGAAATTTTTCAAATTAATCTGGGTTTTTAAATGCTCGAAAATCATCTACGTTTTGACAAATTTCTAGTTATTTTCTTTAATCTCCTCTTTCATGATATAAATTTATCTTGGAAAAGGGCTAATATGTTGATTCTTGTGGTATGAGCTGTGGACCAATTGCTCTGTGTTATCTCTACAAATTATTAGAAAAATTAATCTTGAATTATCTTTTATTCCTTCTGCACAAAAAGCTTGATTTTGTCCTGGTAAAAGCTATACTGGACAACTGATTAACCTTACTCAGCATATTCATTTTCATATACATTTGAGATTGACAATCATCAGCTACTATTAGCTAAGTTAATCTGATCTGACTCTAATCAAATTCACTGTCATTCTTCGTCGATTCAAGTGTATTCAAACTTACGTTGACGTAAAATTTCGACCAGACGATGCAATGCATTATTCTTGCTCTTTAAACCCTTTCAAGGTACCAAACTACAAACCATCTCAAATCTCAACAATCAAAAACACTAGTAGTAGACATAAGGAAGTCAAATTTAAGTTTAGGCTTCTATTGTCAGGGGTTGAATTGGAACGAAGCTGCATTCCAAAATACTCAGGAGTCACGCTAGACAGGTCTCTTACCTACATGAAACACTGCATAAATCAACAAGCAGAAAATTTTTTATTAGGATCCATCACACACACACAGAATTTGATATGATATGAGTTCATACCAAATAGATGGATGATAATGAATCTTGATGATAAGAACAGAGTGTCTCGAATCTATCCAAATTTACATGCTCATCATTTTGTCTAAATAGCACCAACTTCTGTTCGAATAGAAACAACAACATCCGTTACATGAGCCCTAATGTAAAACACACAAAAAAATCGAAACAAGTCACAATTACCGATGAAAATGCTAGGCCGAAATATGAAACTGAAGGTATCCTTCATAAGGATTGCAAAACATTACCTAAGACTTACGTGATGAGATCTAGGTAGATCCAGAAGATATAGGGAAAGATGAGGAATTGGTACAAAACAAAACATCAAGTGTGGTAATAGAGGACCTAATTCAAAACTTGGAGAATGTTCTAGAGAAAAGTTAAATTATCTCCAATTTAATGATTTATAATGAGGTATCTGCTAAACATGTGATTTGAGCGAATCAACCGCAATTTAATGGAAGAAGAACCCATCAATTTGGTTAAGTTAGATTAGGTTAGGTTTTAACTGTTCATAAACTGAACTGCTGGAGAATAATTCGTCTTTTGAAGCACCGATATTGAATTTTTTCAGTATTTATTTATGCTAATCGACTCGAGCGTTTTCTTGAGCGATTGTCAAATTATGCGATAATCAACGCGGTCATTTTGACAGCCAAATGTTCATGCGTTAATGAATTTATGCGAGTAAATTAATGTCCAAGTATGCCTCAATCTCACGGTTTGTCAAATAACGATCTTGAAATATCAGTGTACGTACAGCATCGATGTTTTATCGCATAACTGCCACTGGTTCTTTTTCTTCAGTTTTTCTGAAAATAATTGTTATTTGTTGTAATTTCATTGTAATTTATTGTTGCAAATGTAAATTTTTTTCATATATTTTTATACTAAGGTAGTCGTACGAAACAATATCTGTTTGATACATCAGGGGTTGTGTCTGTCCCCGCTGCTAATTTAATTCAGTTGAAAAAAACTGTCTCCCTCAAAAATAATTGTGGAATATTTTTCATATTTTCGATTTTTCTATATTATCCGAAATATAGAGGGTGGTACGTTTTCGAATTAATTAGAAATTACATTCAAATTTATGTTTAGCTTCAGTACCACGCTTTTGAATTATTTTCCAAACTAATTCGTATGCATGAATTCAAAATACGTGGATGAATACAAGGTAATGGTTACGTAATGGTGGATAATATCGGATCATAGTATTATTCACCACGTTAAATGTTTACTTCGAGTCCTGATTACGCTCCTCTCTATATTTTAATGTTTGTTTACCGACACCTTCTATCTACTATCTACTGTTATTGTTAGTCCTTTAACTAAAATCGATAGTCAAATTGGTAATAATTTTCAGAGATCATTGCCGAATCTATCTGATGATTAATTCATCGGATGTAAAATACATTTATAGTTTATAACAAATTTATGTGCATGTATATTTGATTGTAGAATATATTCGAGGTTTGTTCCAGAAGTACCTAGAGCAACAAAGAAAACACAAATATTTTGGAAAACAAAATATTTATTTTTCTACGTACTTAATCTCCCAGTGATTTTCAATAAGTTCAATACTTTTTTATAATAAGAATCGTCAAGTTTCTCGAAATAATCATTAACTGCAGACATCACCTCTTCATTGTTGGAAAATCCTTGACCATCAAATAATTTTTTCAAGTCTGGGAATAGAAAACAATCCGAGGGAGCTAAATCTATCGAATAGCGTGCATGAGTTGACAATTTAAACTTCGATTCAATAATTTTGACCATTTTCAATAACGGACGTGCTCTTCTTAGTTTGTGTTCATTATTAGGCAGCTAGAGTTAGTCATGAAAACATTCTGTAAAGGCTCTACGCACTTTTGTTGTTCCTAATCGCATTTGGGTGTTTCTCTTATTTATTCTACCGTTATCGGGCTGATCGATTATTTCAATTATTTGAAGAAATTAGGATACTCGAATAATACCAATGCAAATTGCAAATTGTGATTAACCTAGATATCTATAACTCTGTTTACCTTCGAGTTTAAATCAAACGCTGCATCGGAAAATACAATTTTGTTTATGAACTCCATCTGTCCTATCCATCTTGAATCCGAAGAATTCTTGACATCCATCAGGACCATATTTGTCTAATTTCTGCGCCAATTGTTTAGATCTTCATGCAAAATCGATGATTTACTTTCATGGTTGTCAGTGACAGGTTTACAAGTTGACAGATTTTATCCAATCTCTAGATGTAGATATAACTTTTCTTCATTAAATTTAAATTTCGTATTAATTTTTAAATATCTTTTTGTAGTTTAATTTTACCTTTGAATTAATCATACTTCATAGCTTTGTTATTGACATAGGATTTGGTTAAATAGACGGGCAATAATATACCATCACATTTAGCAAAGACAAAGCTACTAATTGGAAGGACCCATCTGTGCTTATAGCGATTAAATACGAAATTCGGGTGAATTAATTCAATAGTTACGTATATATTTCTGAAGAGATCATAAACATAAAATGCCTAGGAAACTACAATTGATGGAAATGACGTTACAAACACAGAGTGTCCAGAAGTGTTTCATTGACTTAACGTCCATGGTCTTGTACGCTCCATACCTACAGTGTACCTACGCTGCTGAAAATCAACTAATATGAAACATCCCAGGGTGTAGTTTATATTTGTAGTTTATTTTCTGTTGTAAAAATATAGATTTTGTACATTTATTTATGCCACAAAAAATAAAGTCCAACTGACTACTTTATCAAATAATTAATTACAAAAAATTGGATAAAAATAAAACTAGAACCTAATTGGACTGTACTATAAGTGAAATTAATATAGTTGTCTATCTTTTTGTCTATGTTTTTAAAATGCTCAATAGAAAACGGTTGATACATGATTTAAAATATGGACTCGTATCAAGTCAAAACCAGTAAAAAAACTGGAAGCTAATTTTATTTATGTTGGTATTCCCTAACATTGTTATTCAAATAATGTTGGAATGTTCAAAGACAAATCCCAATATTTACTTGAGGGTATCACAGAAATGTAATTCAATTTGATTTACCTTCCTTAGCAGTAAGACACGAATTTAATTGAAGCTTCTTTGACAATCGGTGAGCAGGTACACGCTTCCTTAAGCCAAATCGACCCTGGAATTCTTGCCGTGACAACATAATTGACTTTTTTTTGCGCATATTTGGAATCCGACGAGAAAATGGATTGAGAATAATGAACATTCAAACAAATAAAAGTGAGTTTTAACGGCATACTTTAAATGTAAGTGAATTTTGTGAAATATATTGTTCTATCGCTGCTAGTTGATGAAGTAGTAAATCTGTAAATAATTTTTGTACCTAAATAATAAAAAAAAATTAAAGTTTTTTATTAAATAGTATTAATGCGACAAATACTGATAATTAACCCTGAAGGAAACGTTTCCAAAACCGAATTTCCATCTCCATAATACCATTTCGTGCCGTCACTTTGTAACTTCATTTGGTAACATCTTGTCGGTTGGATTATCAGCCGTCGAGGTCTCCGCCCATTATATAAAGCATAATAAGGCCCTAAGTATTATTTTCTGGGTAATTCACCCCAATAACATTTCCCGAAGTAGGAAAAGTAAGGTCGTCAAGATACGAAGGACCCTGCAAATTATTATGTGCTTCTCCTGTCAAATGTACTGTGGTGAACGAGTGCCAGCGAAAACAGGGTCGCTGCTGATATTATTTATCGACATCATTAAACAACAAAATTATAATGTGATGTTTGTTATCCGTAATATCATCATGTAAATTAAGTATTAGGTTGGTCGGCAGTGTAAAGTGGGTTGTACATAATCTGGGATATTTAGCCCTTGCTTGAAAATAATTATTGTAATAGTATCTTTCTTTAAACTTTTCAAAAATAATTTATTTTCACTTCCAAGCTCAGTTAGAGAGATTTCACTTAATTCTGATTTTAACTTTTTGAAATAAGTGTTGAAATAAAGTGGATACAATTTCGATAAAGGTCAAATAACAAGCTATGTATTAACCTGATAATATTTTGCTTGAAAAGATATTGACGCTATTTACGTGCGACAGACATCTCAGTATTTGAAAAATAGATTAAAAGGTCATCAATATGATTAAAAAAATAATTCCAGTGCCCTAATAACTTTGAGACTCTACTGGAAAGGAATTTTATTGGATAAAATGACAATATATAGATAGAAAATTAAACTCTGATCAAAAATCAACGATAAATCACGTTTATGAATTAAAACACCTTTTAAAAAATTGGGATTGGATATATCTCCCAGTTATGGCCATATTGGTTTGGTAGAGAGGCCCCTTAAAATTTCTTAACTCTTTTACTGGCAGTAAATTACCTTCAGCATTACAACAACCAATTACTGTAATTGTTTCTCCTTATTATGTAGAGGTGGACAAACCTACAGTTTTATAACCTTTTGCAGCCTGAACCTGACCTGGTTAATTGCAGCCCAGACTCGTTCATGTTGTAGATATTGCCAGGTTTATTTATTAACTCATTGTCACTGAGGGTCCTCTCAAGAATTTGAAAATTGGAGCTTATTTCTGTTTTATTCATCCCTTGAATAACATATGACACCCCTTCTGATTTTCTCAAAGAAATATCGGAATTCCCTCTTCAAAAACATTTTAATGATTGCAATCTAGAACCTTTTTGTACGGCAAATGCCTTATTGTTTTGACCCAAACAATAAAACGAGGGTTTGTTGATTTAACTTCGAAAAATTATCTTTTGTAATATACGCTTGTTTTATTTTAGTAACCAACAAACAGAAGGGATGATCCGTTTTAAATTTTCATGTTAATATCTAATAGCTCTTTATTTTTAAAAGATATTAGCGTTGTGTTTTCGAAAAATTTTTTCAACATCTTGATAACTCTCTGTATCTTTTCAAAGAATCAGAGACATACAAATTATCGAACACATGACCAAAAACACCTCGGCGAATCTACAACTGGACTGTCCTAATAACTGTACACTGTGATTTCGAAAATATGACAACTGTGTAAATGTATGCGTGATTAAGTAGCTGCAAAACTGTTTTAATATTTTGATTACGTTACACTTAACGGAATATGGTTGCCTAAAACTCTTATTTAATAGATTGTTCACTATATCGAACACAAAAGCTTTGTGTTAGACTTCGGTTGCAAGATTGTTGTTATGCAAAGTGAATTACAAATTCTTCGTTATTAATTACCAAAGTTTCACCTAAATCTATCGCTGGATTCAACTTGAGTAGTCGAGTGCGTATTATCAGGAAGTTATCACAAACTAAACTCAATGATTAACCTAATTAAACTTGGGATCATATCCGTAAACGTCAAACGGAACTTTAAGATGTTATCTTAAACACTAAACGTTAACGTCTATATACTACACTTTCAATGTTATACTTAGATTTTCAATTTTTTTATATTGTTTCTTGAGATGAGTGCGTTCAACCAAACAAATCATTTTTATTATTTTATTAAAGAACAGGTACATTTTTCTTCGCCAATTGAACTGTTTTTGAGTGTATTAAAACCAGGAATGTCTTGCACACATAGTCCAAACAAGTAAAAGCTTCATTCCACGCCCCCTTCTCGTCCTTTGGTATCTTCAGTCTTCTCTGCTGCTCGTTCTTCTTCCTACTTTCTAGGGCTTAAGTGTCCGACTATCCTCATCGTTTCTTCTTCGTTTTTTGTCGTTTCTTCGTATTTTCTAGAAGGGATAAATTCTTGAAGATTGGATGCACTTATTAAAGCTGATCCTCCTCGAGATTCTCCTTTCTTTATTCCTTTTGAGATATTTGTATCTTCTGCTAGTTATGGTCCAGCTATTTTCTGCGTTAAGATACCTGCTAAGGATTTTCTTAGTTTTCAATGCAACTCTTTCACGCGAATTTTAAGGCGAGGTTCCTCGTTTTATGGCAGGCCCAAATCCGCTTCATTCTTGTATTATTCGTGCATTATTATCTTCGTTACTTTTGGCTTGATACTTTTTTGGTTAAAGTCACAATTTCCAGGTTATATTTCTATTGAAATTTGTTTTCCATGCCTTAGTAAATAACTGAACTGAGTTTTTCTATAAAGTTTATATTGAAACCATCTCGTTAGTGAAAATTATTGCGCTTTGTAAGTAGATTTTTAGCGTTTGTCTTTATTTTATTATCGAAAACCCTCGTTGGCGTATTTCACCGACATAGTGGAAAGCTGGAATTCGTAAAAATCCAATGGCATGGTGCCTGCATTTCCAGATCCGGAGACCACATGGCGTCGCACGCTAACGTTACACGAAATGCGGTAAAAACTTTTCTCTAACTAAATTTGAAATGCCTTAGTTAATCCGTAGATTGCAGGTAGAATTAACTTTATTTTTTCCGAACAAAGGAATTAACTTTTCAAAAAAAAAAACAGGGAAATTAATTATACAATGTATGGAATAAACTCAAATTAAGTGCTAATATATACTATATAGGTCGAGTTTTATTATTAAATTGACAATTTACAATATGATAATATTAAATAAGAAAGGGGGTCGTGTGACACCTTGATGGAAAGGGATTTTAGTCCTCTGTTCAGCAATATGAAGAGAATTCCAAAATTGTCTTTATTATTGTTAAGAAGTGAATGGTGGTCATTTTGTGTGTGTGTTTTTACATCTTAAAACTTAATTTTCTCAGTTATGATTATACCAAATTCAAAAAACATATGACTAAGATGCCACACGACCCCCTTTTTCATAACAAAAACTTCTGACTCTACAAAAAGAAATCTGGAACGCTTGAATCGTAGCTTATATCTGATGAAAAGTTGTCAATGGCTAATAGTTGTCAACACTTTAAGTTTTTCACCAACATTATTAGTGAAGAGCGTTAATTAATGGGCACACATACCTGAGAACTCGTGTTGAATCAGAAATCTAAGCAGAACTACCATTAATTTTCACCTGATAAGGTGATGACTTTTTTGCTCTTCTTTGTTAATTCTTTATAGTGATTTAATTTTATTATTTCTTTTGTTACAGGTATGTTGCTTTCGATGATCGACTGTTAGGTAAGGTATTTATATCGCAAAGACAACTCAAACCAAAATTCGGCTTTCCAAACATGATAAATGAATTTAAATTTTTTGCTTCCATAATCATTGTATTTCTATTCGGTTGCTGATGCTGCTTATTACAGAACTATCCATAAATCTCTCGGAAGAGCAAACAATACGAAATAATTGCGAGGGAAGTCCGAAACCCTGGATAACAGTGATTTATGTTGATATAACCTCAACCACTGTCTTTATACATTTCATTGGTGTCGGTCGCTACTAGTTCCGTGAATATCTTGAACGTTGACACTGACATATTGACTACAGGACCACTACCGGAAATCGAAATGGCAATGTTTACCTTTTGTTAAGCGAAGTTTTAGAAAAACGTGATTGATGGAATTTGAATGAAGCAGTTGTTCATAAATGCTTTTTATTGAGAATATGTATATGGAAATATACATTCAAATAGTGGATCTTCTGTCCAAATAAAATCATTTCTTTATAGTAAATAGTTTTACGATTATGATAAAAGTTTATTCAAATTCCTCATCTATTAACATGAAGATCAAAGTTAGTTTTTCCGTCAAAAGTATGCATGAATTGTATTGAAATTGGTTGCGGCTTCTTAAAACAGAAGATGCTCAAAGTTTTTAATGTCCAGTCGATGTCTTTATATCGAAAAACGATTTGGTACTTGCCGAACGAAATTTTAAGTATCAAAAATTGTGGAAGCCATAACTACCTCACGTGGATTAGTGATTTCTAGATTTCTTGCTGTCAATTGACGTCAAAGTAGGATTGAGAGATTCGAAATTAAACCAAAGGTTTATTGAATCGACAGCTTAAGGTTATAAGCATATACAGTAAATACAGTCAAGAATTAGGCTACGAATTATTTTCCCATCAGCTGTATACTCCGGATTTAGCATCGAGTGATTATTTCTTGTTTGGAGACCTTAAAAAACGGCCACGTGGAAATAAATTTGATAAAATCGTCTTAAAAACAAATACCAGTTATGACAGGAATGAAAATTATATAAAGAATTATCACAAAACTGTCACAATAGAAAATTATAACTCGTAATTGGGCAGATGAAATTGTTAAATGGTAGAAAATCGACTGTAGTCGGTACGTATTTGACGGTCATAGTAGCAAACTCTCTGAAGACATCATGTAACCGTGAGTAATTTCAAAGAGATATGAGAATGAAGCTTGAAATAGTTCGGAGTATAATCATAGACTTCTTTAACGTGGTGATCTGCAGTGTCGTTCCGAATAATTCCGGTCTGTAATGGAAACTAGATGTAAGATCCTGTTAGATCACAAGCCAAGAGAATGTGGTATATTTCAGACTAGCTGAAGGTTAGGGTTAGCTTAGGTTACCCACCCGCGTGCGAGTAATTATAAAAATTTGAATTATAAACAGTGTTCACCGTGAAAATGTGATTTCCGCCATCAAACCCCTCACGAAATTGGGTAAACGATTATCAGAACGATTTTTCTTTCAGCTAGATGCAATCTCGTTAATTTCGTTTCATTAATTTGATACTTTCCTTTCACAATGTGCTACTTACAAATCTCTTCTCCCCTTGAAACAACGTTTCGCCTCACTTTATTGCATCCCGTCATTTTAATTGCGAGTTTATACTGTCGACTACAAGATTTACCACCCCCGTTCAAAAACGTACTTCATTTTGTTCTCTAGCACATTTTCAAACTTCCTTTATAATTACTTCTCTGTTTATACCGACATTCACGTTTCCTGTTAATCGGAAGCCTTTGTGGAAACAAAAAAAACTGCATTCAACTTATCACAATTATTTAATTAGTTGTTTATAATTTGATTTCCCTCTTCCAACGAATCTAAGAAGTTGTCGATGATTCTATTGAAAAATTAATCAATGAAATTATTATTCAAAAATATATCAATAGTAGTGTCATTTTTTATTTCTTAAGGACCTCGATGGGTTCTTAGTATTACCAAAATACGTTCCTCGAGATCTGAATTAATTAGGTTAAAGTAGAGAACTACCAAATGATTTTTTTGAGTTTGGGATCAGAAATTTGTCGGCAATAATTGGGCATCAAAACATGTCAGCGAAACAACGGCTACACCTTTGGAATCCTGAAACAATGCGTTCCTCGGATGAAGTCGATTCTTTCGACAGTATTTTGTTTTTGGGGAAAATAGTTAACCCAAGTTTAATCTAATGTGTTCGAACGTTTCAATGAAGTTTCAATACGAGAAAGCTTTTGATCAGCATTAAGCAATCACGACAACCATCTGGCAGAGTTTTATCACTAAACTATCTGTCAGATAGCTGATTGGGTAACGGTTCGGAGTACACAATAGATAAATAGGCAAAAAAGTTTCCGATTTCCACCTGAAAATGGCTTTTTAATTGAGAAATATATTTATCTGTTTCGTTATTATTATTATCGCTCGAATTTTCGTGTGAGAATGCACTCCATCCTTAAACAATTTCTGGTAATTCTCTGTAGTGGGTTGGTGCCCCTAGATAACAGTTTTATTTTGACAGTTGACAGAACGATGCATTATTCGGTCATGTGTGAGGGTGGTATGATGATATTTCTTGGAAATTTCTTGGAAAGACCTAACCGTAAAATGAATGGATGGTTTAATATTTTGAAATTATTATGTGTATCAAGTTCTTTACTTGTCATTCTGCTTACAGGATGAATTTTGTTCCGACTCAAGCAAACTTTTGATTTGAAATAATATTTCCAACGTCAACTGTCAAACATGAATCATTCGTACCAATCGACCACCTACGCTACATTGTAATTTCCCTAATGTATATTTTTAACAATTTTTTTATGAATAAATAATGTGGATACAAGCCAAAACAGAGAAAATCGTTCCTTCGGGTACTCGTGCTAGGTGCTCGTGTCCGAATTTGGCACTGTCGCTAAAATGAAAAGCCTAACTCACTAAATGTAGGTAGTGAGGGATTTTCAATTAAATTTTAGACATTTAGCTAATACTTGATAATTGTATAAGTGAATCTCTTAGAATATTTTACTGAAATATGGAAAAAAAATTATATTAAGCTGTTATTCAATCTAAAATATGAAACGTCACCCTTCAAATCGCTCTCATACTCAATTATTAATCTAAACTTAATTGAGAACACCCTGTACCTATCATTAAAAACAAATTAACTCTATTGTAAGTTGTCCTACTAACACAATCTCAATTAACACTTTGATTTTGCATTATCTGAGTTCTAATCTTGATTATTAAATGAATGTGTTTCGGTTTTTTTTTTAGTATCTAACCAGCTGTATAAATTGTTATATAGTCCGTGAATGCTTTATTATGTTACGTCTAGTCATGGTTAGATGTAATATATCGAATACAAAAAGTTTCTTTCTAATTCTCGAACAATGTCTCCCCATTTTTTATTTATACTATGATTAGCAGAAAGATTTCTTCACCTTATAAGAACGTTAGAAATATTATTAAGTACAATTGACATTGTACAAAACGAGAACATCATCGATTCTTGTTTGCAAAACATGTTTGCAAGTGAATTCTGCAAACTACCTACGATTGACTTTGTGATTTCGGTATTCGTGGTACGAAATGTGCGGGAATTTGTTAAAATCCAATGGAAAATCTACTGGTATCTTTGGTAAACGAGGAATCATCACAAACACGATATTCTGATCCTTATTGTAAGATGACAGCAAATTCTGCTATATAGTCTACTATGCAAATCTCTGTACTGAAGAACAATCTTCTGAACCACACCGCCAAAATCCAGAACTACCAAATTCGCCCGGTTGTCTCGGTTTTTGATCCGTTGTCAGTTAAAATCATGAAATAAGTGTAAATAATTTAAATTTTCTTCAACTTTTTTCATTTATACCTTTTGATACGAAGATTTGTCTTGATTGACAGTAAAGTTAATTGGGTTTATTTTACCATCAGTCTCTGAAGATGATAAATTGGCTATCGAAACGCTCGTCATACAGGGTAATTGTGGGTGTTGGTGTAGTTTAAATAGTGTGTTCATAAAGCCTTCGTTCTTTGGCAAGTATTTTCCGCTAGTAATTGGAGATTCTTTTACAATAAGGAGCTGGTTGAGGTCGTGGTGATGGCCACCGCGTAAAGTCTTTTATGACGATTCTTCCAGCTTCTGGATGGTATTCTTCTGACTAGGCGAGGTTCAGAAGTGAGTAATCCTTATTCGCCTTCGATATAATCCGATGTAGGACTGAAGTTTCTGATTTCCTGTAAAAGAATTCACGTAGTTTCTTTACCTGTGTAATTTGTCCACGTCAATAAAGCCTCTTCCACACTTTTTTATCTTGGGGATTGTTGTTCTTCATCATCATTGTTCGTGTTAACCTCTGAATACCTTCTAACTCCGTTTTCGTCAATTTCAGGATTCCAAAAAGGTAATTTATTTTAGCGGAAGCTTGATTGATGAAAACCAAATAGAAAGAAATGTCTAGGTTTTCACGCTCAACTAGTGTTTTGAAAATATTAATCTTTCAATTATATTCTAAGATAAATTCTTTACTGTTGAAAGAAGAATAATAGATCGCAATACATTGCAATTAAATTAATAAATATTCATTTATCTGTAACGGGCTTACATATTATAAATTGTTCGTTTCTTAAAAGTCTTACTTGATTAGTTAACTCTTTATCTCACTTATTTTTTAATGGAATTTTCCGAGGGTTGTATGAAATATTTATGGGGGTTATACCGACTAGTACGCGTGCATATTTAACCGTTTATGAATGTTAATCAGGCCATGAATACAGGACAACTTGTAAGTTCGAGACAAACCGAGCTGTATAACGACCTCGTTTGCAGGAAGAAAATAAAATCTGGTGCAAATTACTTGGAAATCCTTTGCTCGTAAAATTTTTGTTGTCTACTTTGAAATATTATATCTCCATTTTTCTTATTTTCCGCTATATTATGGAAGTTTGAAATACCTATAAACATAAAAATGTTTTAATTTTTCAATTTTTTCTTATATTTTCGTAAATAATATTGATTTCAGATCTAAATGAATAAAAACTTATGTTCAAATGAATGTGCGGGTTCAACACATGACTTTTCTTTAAAAATGACGTCCAAAACTTTGAAAATATTTCTTCCACAGAAGTTTCGTGAAAATATTATAACTTTCTTCTCAATATTGAAAGTCCAGCCTTTCAGAATATCTGTTAACTATATTATCATAACTAAAAATTTAAAAACAATGACAATTTGATTATTTTTTTCTTCTATACATTGTTTGAACAAACATGATCCGTGTCATTTTCTAACGTTCTATTCAATTTCTTTTGTTACATAATTGTTTGCATGAAAAACCGGGCTTTAGGGTATTTTCCCCGTCGTGTTGAACACAAAAAGTCGGCTTCAGGTCGTATTCCCTCGACGAATTGAAGTAAAATGATGAAAGAACATCAAGGAGCTTTTCTTGCTTGAAACCACAATGAAACCATTAATTTGTGAAAATCGTTTGTATGCTATAATATCTTATTCTACCGATACGATGGTGAATATCATTATTCACAACATTTCCAAGAAAACTACTAGACAATATTATAGAGGGCGTCTTATAAATAATCTCGGTTTCCAATATTCAATTTGTTTATTAAATATTCATTTAAAATCTCTGAAATATAGCCCAACGTATTCTATGATTCTAAAATAACTTCTTTGGGCTTAGATGCGGTTAGGCATTGTCTTGTTAGAGATAGATATTTCGCTGGATATTTATCCGATAAAACCTCATACATCCACATCAACTGTCTATTATATACATCTGTCAATGTCAATGTCAATGTCAACAAGATGAAAGTTTTCATAGGGTGGCTACACTGCTGTAATTTGTGACTTGACAAAAGTGGATTGTGTAGGGCTTATGAAGTAGACCAACCTATTATCCGTGGAGAGTACTGGTTATTTTGTTTATAATAATGTTTTTTCAAATGTTATTTTCTCCAATTTCTTTAGATTTGGACCTTGAACCAATACAATTAAAGGAGACTTTCATACCAATCAGATATTTTTTTCCAACGTATTTACTTTTGAGATATCAACGAAAATATTTATGGGGAGCAATAATTATATCCTTCAGGTGTGTACCTGTCCATAAACTTGACAAATTCTTCAATTTGTCTCCGTAAGGGGTAGTTTTGTCAATTATTTTTCCCTTCAATCCCTTTGTGGAATCGCAAGGTTTCATGTTGGGAATTGCTACGCTATCTTTGACTGTAGCAATAATTGTGAATACATATCAAATTTATCAATTTTTGACCTCGTAAATGTGTCTGTGGTATCTGAACCTCGTCACAACGTCGTCGATTCCACATTTCATTATAATTTTATCGTTACCACTTATATTAACTTGAGTTTCTTCGAGTTGGTGATTGAATGAATACAATATATGAATTTTTTGAATTGTTTCTATCGAAATGGTCCATCGTTTCATGTGATGGGCGATGCGAATTCGTATTATCTAAGCGAATGGCGGATCTAAATTCAGCATATAATGCCCGTTCTTCGTAAATGGTTCGTCGGCCGCAAGTGTGCAGATTGGGAAAACGCGATTAGTTCAACTAACATCCCGATGTCGGAGTATTGATCTTATTAGCTTAATCAAATCGTTGCTTCGGTCCGTTACAATGAGCTCTCAAACCCGATATCGGTGCCGCCGCCGGTCTGTCACCAAGATACTTACTCCTGCTTGGTCGAACCCTCGACGAATTGGTTTTGTAACCCTTCAGTAGTTTTGGTGCTTGAGGTGACCATTTTATAACCATTTGATTAATGAAGTTTCAAAATTCGTGTCATAGTTTTTTTTTTAAATGCCTAATTATTTAAATTATATTTTCAATAGTGGCTTTAAGTTATGTTGTGTGGAGCTACTAATTTAATAAAAATATTTTTCTGAATTTGCCTGTCTTTTTATACTAGAATTTTACATTAATTTTTCGAAATAATATAATATTTATACTTTTATTCATCTCTATAGAGTGGACTACATAAAAGTCAACATGGATATTCGGCAGTATTCATTTTACGGTACAGACTTCTCTAATTTTTTATTTTTGTAAAGGGAATACACCTTGTGTCTCAGCATTTTCTTAAAAACTAATGAATACTGCAAAAAATCGTTGTGAACTGTTTTCTGTCGCCCCTTCTGTATAAATAAAACTAAAATGTTATGTCATTTGAAAATCTAAATGGTTTTTATCCTAGTCAACATTCTCTTTAGAACGACATTTAAACATACAATAAATTATAGGTTCCTTTTTAATTTTGGTATCTATGCTCATGACTTAGGGTTCTTCTTTCTTGGAAATGATTAGCAATTTCTATTTGTACATTTCTTAACCGTCAATGCAACTCTGTAGTGAACAAAAACAAATAATTTTGTGCCTAAGGTCAAACCCCTTTTAAGGGTTGTTGCAAATCAAATCAGTCAAAAAAATGTTAGTAATTAGAGATAAAGACATAAAGATTCGTTTGTTACGTTTTGGGTGAGATAGGGAAAATTTATTAAGATGAGGAAAGTTCATTGTATTTGGCCCTGATATACAAGTTGCTCCTCTGCAGGGCTGGGGTTGTAGTTTTTGTTTGTGATTCTACGGCTTCATGTCGAAAAAAAAACGACCAGCCTAGGTTTATATAAGAAAAAAAAAAAAAAAGAAAGCTCCATCCTAAAAAAACGGTTTGTTCCATGTATTTTTTGAGTTATTTTGTTTTCTGTTTGGTTTTTCGTCTTTTTTATTTCAATTTTTTTCTTTCTTCTTCTTCTAACGTCGACCATTTGGCTGGTGTACCGGACAATGTAAATAAATATATAAAAAACTGTATTTATATATTTTTTATAAAAAAATGAAATAATTTATGTCTTGCAAGAAGTAACTCTGGGGTCTGATATCTTTTAAATAATTTTGAGCCCAAGAATTACGTAGTGAATTTATTTTTGTGAAGCTGCAGATAGTATTATATGAAGAGCCATTTAAATTGATATTGATACTGTCAATAAACAAAAACTGCCAGTACTTGTCAGTTAAAAATTCTTGTTAGATCTCAGAGATCAATGTAAATGCATTATCAATAAAATCCTTATTAGACCCAATTTTTTACATTAAAATCATCAAATCATCAACCTAACCTTTAATTGGATGGATTTCAATTTCAAAAAACAAAAGAATAGCAGCGATAATCAACAAACCTCTAATATTTTGTATTAATATTATCACATTGAAGGTTGTTTTTTGGATGATTTCAATATTCCCAAAAAAAAAATTGTAATACTGCAGTTCTCGATGAATTAATAAGTAATTATCAACGTTTCCATACTTTTGTATGTATGTATACAATGTTTACAATATATTTTCGACCATAATTTTAGTCCATGTTGATGAATACATAGTTATTGGAGAGCTTGGAATACATATTAAAAAAAAGTATGCTTTGGTGTTTCATAACGTTCATAAACTGGTTGGCAAATATTTCCATCTAGGTCTACGGGCCTATCTGACTTTCGGTTTCAATATCTTTAACTTCTCTTTCCATTTTTTCTGTTTTTTGCTTCGTTTTTCTATTTCCTCACTGGTACTGATTTCAAATCTCTTCTAACCTCTTGTAATCATTTTTTCTTTGGTCTTCCTATTTTTTCCACCATGTCAACCTTTTAGTATTCTTTTTATAAATCTTCTGTCATCCTACTTACATGTCCTAATCATCTCGTTCTTGATTATTTCACTCTTTTTTACTCATTGTCTAGTCCATCTGACGTATATAACCGAAATTATTGTTACTGACTGTTATTTGAATGACAAATTTAGTTTCCTACCAACATTCATCTGTTATGTTATTGCACGACATTTATTTGGTAAATGTATGTTACATAGTATTCAGCCGTAATCCTCGGATTGGAAATAAAATTAAAAACCGTTACCAAAGTGCTCACTAAATTTTCTCTCCACCTAATCACAGAACTACATGTAACTCCGGGCCATTTAGTTTTAATAGGAAAACTTCACCGATTAAGTTTTGCTATACTTTGTGAGTAAACTCTCTTGGTATCAAGATTGCAGTTGATGTAAATGTGTATATTTCCGTTGGAAAAGAAAACAATTATCCACGATAGAACGTTGTAGAGTAGTAGAAATAAAATGTCTGACGTGCTTTTAACTAACTTGCAAAGTACGTTTAATTTCGAAGTGAAAATCAAATAAGACACATTTTTCTTTTAGTGTTCCTTCAGTCGTATACTGTTACCTAATTAGAAGATGTTGATTAAATACGAATGTGATTAGAAATCTGCCTACTTGTTAAATATTTTTCTTATAAATATATTTAGCGCTATAGATTATGTGTCATTTGGGTTCTGTTTTTTTTTTATTTCTATTATTCCGCTTAGACAATTCCCATTTTCAATCTTTTATTCACTTTAAAACGGAAAGTCGTTGATATAAATAGCATCGCGCCCTCGGGCATAATCATCTAAGTACTTAGTGCTCTTGATACATAAATGACTGAAATAGCTGAATATGTTGATAATTAAGTACTAAAGAATCGTTTTGGTTAATATGTTTATGAAAAGAAAGTTGACAAATTCACGAACACAAATATTTTTTCTATAAAATGTTTCTTGCTCCTTAACAAAGTTTTGACGTTTAAAAATAATACATCGCTGTTGATTGACGTTATACGCAGTGCGGTCCATGAGTTTTGGGTCTAATATAATAAATAGAGTGCGTGCGTCAGTCTCAACAAGCTCTAAGGTCTATTTATAAACTTTTATGCTCGCGCTCTCGTTTGCGATCAAGTTAAATTACAAAGTGTTGTTTGTAAACATAAATGCTCGCGCTCGCGCTCGCGCTGGCGTTCCGACGCCTGACCAACGTCACGTTACGAGAGCGTCATCACGGGCGTGAACATCAGAGTGTAGAAATTCAGCTTTACACAAAATGTCAACTCTGCTGCTTAGGCTAAATAGGAGGTTGTTTCCGGTGAATGATGTTTATCACTCTCTATAATTAAAAAAATTGGTTTCTCTGAGAACAAGAGTCATTAGATCATTACCCACGTACAAGAAGTCCTATGATATGACTGATAGATAACATTGAGTTAGTGAAAAAAATTGTTTTGTATGATCTGCGCTTCAAAACAAAAGTAATTGTAGCACATATCAGCTTTTCCAAAACAAGTATCCTGAGAATCCTACACGAGTTTTAAAATATGACAAAAATTAGTGCTTGATGAATTTTATGCGCAGTGAAAAAATAGCGTCGAGTAGATAGAATGCTGTGAGCCTTGCCACGAGGATTAAGAAATGGGCGATGGAACTATGGTCTATTAATATGATCCGATATCCAAGAGGGATTCCATGGAGTGGCATTGGAAAGGAAAGCCCTTGCCAAAAACATCAAAGATCGTGAAGAATATCAAAAAAGTGATGACAATAATTTGGGACTGCAGAGGTATCCTTGTGATTGACATCTAAGGATCAAATACAAATTAAAAGGTGCAGCAAAATTAGCCGAGGTGTGCGCTTGCTTCATGACATTGCTCAAGTTCGCACTGTTTCGCGAATGTAGCTTCTCAGAGATTGTAAATCCACCATATAGCCCTGATTTGGGGTAAAATATTTAACAGCGATGATGAAATTAAACAGGCGGAGTACCAGCATTTAGGCTCTAAAGTAGAATTATATTTTTATGGCATAGATGCTTTAGTCAGGCGTTTAAAAAAGTGTGTGAAAATATAGGAGAATTATATTGAAAATAATCGTAGTTTTTTTTTAATTTATGACTTTTTTTATGTTAGGCACTACGTACAACTCTTAACCACCTTGAAAAAGAAATATTTCTTCATTTTGGTTACGGTTGTGAACTTGAAAAACTTTAGTAGTTTCATATATTGAGTCTACTGACTCGAAAAGATCTCTCAGGGTTAATCTTTAGAGAAAAAGCCGTCTCTACTCAAAATAGTTGTCTTAAATATCGCATAATATTAAGAATACGATCCAAAACGATACCCTACCAGATAAGTACAAATTATGGGGAATAATTTTCGAAGTAACGTTTACAGATTTATCTCATTTATTTTCTTTTCATATCCCGACCAGTCTAACAAAAATGATGTTTTATTTATTTTTCACAATAAAATTTAGTAAATTTTTTTATGAATATGTTTTGTTTGCTGTTTTCCAAATCCATTCTTCGCTATGCAAATTGCAGCAATCAAATGCAAATGAATAATTTTCATGTTGCCGTTCGTCACAATGCATACTTGAAAAGTTCAGGAGTTTTCATTTCGTAAAAAGTTACGGTATGAATTAAAATGCTCCATTATTTAACTAACAATGTAAATCCACTCGTGCTCCTCTTCAGAAACACCTGCAAAATGTGTACTTTAAATTAAGTATCACAGAAATATAATGGGAAAATGGAGAAAGTCGAGTAAGTTTTTTAAAAACTCATTAAGTTAAGTTGAAAAGTCATTATATGAGAAGAACGACGGATAAAATGAAACAATGTGTTTTTCGATATTTATGCTTTCGCTAATAATTACAAACATCAAAAAGATATATATATATATATATATATATATATATATATATATATATATATATCTTGAAGATTATATTATATTTAACCAAATACTTTTAAAGTTAAGAGTTTGTTTATATATATACTGTAACGTTTTTCGTATTTATTTAAACTCTTTCTATTCGTGGGGTGAATTAAAAAACACTGTCTCTTACGTTCTTAATTTATTTACACACTATACAATACACTTAACTCAACAATAATTTACTTATAAGTATCACTTGAATAATTTCTGCGGTTACTTTCACTAATTCGTTTTTGTCAATACGATTATTTATTTAAAACTAACTCATTTATATACCATATAAAATTCTACAACATTCTAGAATAAGAAGAAACACAACAAATAAATAAATAGACTTTCCTATACTTTCCTAGACTTGCTTATACTGCTCTAGGTGGGACAACTTGGAAGAACACCTGACGTGGTAGTATCGATAAAATCGACAACTATTCTTGTTATTTTTTTATATATAAAAAGCAAGCACAAGCGAGTAAACCCTATTACACTCGAGTAGTTCGAGTGGTGACTGCCGTATGGAGATGTCTGTGGACGTTGATCTTCAACTTTTTTAGGTCGTATTGTTCGTGAAAGACGTGCCTTGGTAGATGATTCCGCAGGCTTGTACTTCTCCATAGGAAGGAATCCCGATAAATTGACCTTCGGAACCTTCAAGAACTATGTCAGTCAATCGAGTAGGTCTAGGTCTAGGTGGGATTATGTGGGACAGCTTGGAAGAACATCCGACGTGGTAGTATCGGTGAAATAGAGTCTGGTTAACGACTTTTCTTCTATGATCTAAGTATCTGGCCAACTCTGGATCGCCTATAAGTCGAATTGTTCTCTTCTGAGTCATGCATCCTGACGGTATCTAGGGAGCTTAGCTCTAAATGTGCGAGCAATATTACAAGTTAGTTTGTACATTTGCAAAAGAAGTTTGGACTGGATTGTTTGGTTCGACTCTGAGGTGTTTCCTTTTGAGTCAGGTTTATGTTAAAATTGAGCCTACTGAGTAAGCAAAGTCATGTCACTAATCAATTGGCAACCATTAAGTGACTCCAGTCACTTTTCAGTTTAGTTTCTTCACAGCTGTTCCGTGTGTATTGGGCCTTACTATTGCAGCCAACTATTTATGTTTGGGACTACTAGAAGCTTTTGTGTTAACAATAATTCGTTAATAAATATTCAGTTTTTTTCATTTGAAGTCTTTGGTTCACCTCCTTTCCTCATAAAGTAATCAGGACTTATTCAGACACGAAGATCGTGTTTTTTTTTTATTTCGTCTATGAACCTAAAAACGTTTCGTATACTCTTCAATCTTCTTCTATTGAGTTTCCTGGACGTTTTGCTTGATTGTCGGCAGTTTCATTACCACATATGTCTCCTAAAATATGTTAGATCTTTTTTGGATATGGTTTATACAAGAATTAAATTTCAAACTTCGTTTCCATGACATTCTGATTTTAATCAACTTCTAATTTCGCATTCTCATCTAACACACGCCACATTGTGTCTTCAATATTATTATTAAAACAAGAACGTAATATAATGAGATTAAAACGAGGCCTAATATCGATTTTCCCAGGATATAATTAGCTAAATTTGGCATTCAACGTAGGAAATGTATAAAATTTATGTTTGAATCTAATTTTATGCCTCTAATATCGAACCATCTCTTATAAATAATTTGTAATAAAGATTTTACAATAATTATAATTTAAAATCGAATTATTGTGAGGTAATCTTGGATACCTAGTGACATAGCAACCACTTCGTCGTCGTTGTTAATATCATTAACAGTTGTGTCGAATATAAACATTAAAAAAAAATTCAATTTTTAATTATTGTTGCATTATATTTTTATTAAGTCGATTATATTTCAGTCATAAAATTATTATAAATATTATGTGAGAATTATCATTATATTCCAGTTGATATTTAATGCCATTATTCTAACATAATCTATATCCCGTATATTTTATGTTGACATGATATAACTCACGGAGTAATTGGAGTAATAACAAGCACATATAATACCTGAAAATCACCTATCATAATTCAGCTTTTTGAATAATTGAAGCCTGTAAGGCAGATGATATATATACGCCGTTAAAACTAACATACTGAATCTTGGAATCTTGAAATGGTGAATTGTTCATTAATACAAATATAGATGTTTGTCGGTTAGAGGGAAATTTAGCTCTCTATTCTCTATATTTTGTTTTAAATGTACAATCTTGGTTAAATAATTGAATTATAGACAGTTTTTTTTTGTTCTTAATTCTGATAAACAAAATTAAAATGAAAAGAATCATATAAAAAATGTTTAGCTAAAAAATTAGAACAACAAACGTAAACTACTTTAAAAAATTACTTCAGTATCTTCAAAAACGCCTCTAGAACCGACCGATTAGAGAAGTTTGATGTGGATTTTGGTTTTGTTAAAAATATTTTCCTGTGTAAGTCTCGGTTTAAGTTGATTTTTTGGTGTTGAGATTATTTTCATTTGAGGTAACGCTTGTTCTATGTGTGGTGTGTTCGTTATTTATTGCGGGTGGAAATAAATTTAGAGGTTGGAGGAAATAAAATAAATAGAATAGTAAGGAGAAAATAAATTAAGAGAATAAAATTCAAAAATTACTAATCGAACTATACTTGTTTGATAACACAATTCATAAACGGGGTTTCAAGAATAATTATATTCAAATATAATACGGAAAGTTTATTCCTTTTGAAAGGACGTACGCGCTTTGGCTATGGAGAATATTCACGCTTCATAATATTCATATCATCCTTCAATATTCCGTATCTCAAATCTATCTATTAACAATCTGCAAACCTTTTCTATCAACTTTTTCATGACGCGTGATGTTTCTCTTCAACAGTTTCGAGAAACTCAAATATTGTTTCTAGTAATAATATTTTACATAGGAAAACCGATAGAGGATGTTTCAAAACTGAGATACTGAATTTTTTATGAACGTGAGAATTAAAAGCGTTACTTTGCACGTTAAAATTGTTATTTCAAATTTACCATACAGATTCTACATCAATTTCCACAGTTTAACAAATCATAATCATACGACAGTTAGATCGAGTCAGATTAAATACTATCTTCTCGGCAATCTCCAAATCGCTCAAACCAATCACATGATTAAACTATCACCGCCATACATTACTTCCAATTAATAATAAGTTACAGTTTTCCAATTTCACAATAATCCGTTAAATTTTTGTTTGCGAAACAAAAATAAAACATTCAAGGGACTACTGCTATACTGATATGTTTATAGTATCGAGCAGCACCTTCCGTCTCTGTAACAATCAATTTGAGAGTACTTTTCAACAACTACTCCATCGTTAACAATTTTTTTTCCATCTTCATGCAAGCTACAATCCCTAGCACGAGTTACCAGACCGCTGTGCCAAGGAGAATTCTATTCCTGTATCGCGCGTACTGCTTAGATCTGTTATTACTCAATCTCGTTCTGCTAGGAGCAGCTGGTTTCTCTAATGGACGTTTTCTTCAGTAAATATTTACTTTTCCCCTCAGATAAATACATTCTAGGTTTAGTTTTTTGTTGTCCTGTTCTCAGGAGGATAACGTTAATAGAAGGATAATTACGAGTGAAGAAAACCGCTATCAAAAGAGCCGAAGAGCTGAAACTGGATACTGACGGGCCTTTGGGATATCGAAATCTCTCAATAAATCATGAACGGCCATTTCGCCTTTATTAATTCGTTTATCTCAACTTCTCCGTAGTCTTCAACTTCTTCATTCTTCATTTTTGTTGATGGATTCATAATAATTTTTGTTTGGATCGCTTCTTTCCTAATTCCATCTAGTATTGATCTTCTGTCGCCTCTTTCGAGGAAACTCATGTCGACGGCTTTTAATATTTCATCATTTGATTGGGATAATCCAAATTTACGGTCATATAAAATGGTACCATAAATATTTTAGTTATAGTCTCCCACAGTAGATGTTTCATTTTCTATTTATTCTTTTTCAACTACATCTGCAATTGTTGAGAAAATAGCAGGTCATCCTCATATGTATTAACATTTTCATATATTTTGAAACATTCAGATGAGATCTAATTTTTTTATCTTCGTGGGCTTCATCAATGTATTAGTCACAAAACTGGTACTAACAAAGCGGCAATTAAAAAGTTGATAATTTTGAAATTGGAGCAATTAGACTTTTTTTAAATTCAATATACTTGGTGAAAGGTGACTCCGGAAACGTAGGAAATAATTGATTCATAAAGGAATGGCGGGAGAGAAGAGAAGGAGGCGGAAGGGCAATGCAGAGTCGAGGACCGCTTGATGTGATATTCATGTGGTGGTTTAATACGCGAGCACTTTGGGGTCATGATAAAAACCTTCTATAAATTAACGGCTCTTGAATTTTCCAACAGGTCACCCCTGAATATTCACTATGACGGTTTATAAAGTATTCGCGGCAGCGATAAGCTCTTACTTTGAACAACTTTTTGAGCTAAATTAAAAAATAATATTATGAAGCGGAAAATTAGACGAAAACGTTTTTCTTTCCCTGTGAGTAGAGGAAACGAAAGTCCTTTCTATAATTTTGCACAACTTTTTATTAATATCATCTACAAAAGTAGATCCTAAATCTCTCAAATTTCTCTTTATGACTCATAAATTCTAAATTATCCTGCAGAATAGTTGATTGATTATAGGCATTGAGAGAAAGAGATGTTGGATGGTTATATACATATACAATGGGATCGAAAAGAGTATAGGGCATTTGCTTTAGCACTGAAGAGAAATCGGAGCTACAGGGGACGTCCTGAAGGTATTGTAGAGTTTGCGGATTTGTGAAGATTTAGTATGGTACAGACCCGGAGTGTCGATAACATTTGAAAATAGAACCGGTTATTCGTAACTGCTACTTGAATCACTATCGCTCAATCTGTGAGTGAAGGCGCCAGTTTCTCAAAATTCGTCTTTAATCATTCGAGTTGGTTTGAAAATATCGTTCTAAACACCCCATGCTTTTATAATAGCAACATTAATTTTTTCTTCAGTAATTTTCGTAAAAGATATAATTCATAGTAATCAAGATTTTGGTAATTCTTGTCTAAGGACAAAATCGAAAACTTTTATTCAGATCTTAAATGATTTTAAATATGGACATGTATTTGTTTGTATTTTTTAAGCACTGGATGTTTGGTTGATACATTAGTAATACAAAATGTCTTTAATAATAATATGATTCTTGAAAGAGAGTTTTACGCAAATTGTGTAAGAATTTTCCCGTCGTTCTTTCATGAGCTAATAAAATGCTTCTGCTCGTAGTTTTTCAATATTAGCTCTTTGATCATAGCAGCGTTGTTTTCATCGACAACTTTCAAATTTTTCAATTGAATATTGATTTTGTTACAAAAACTACAAGTGTCTAGTGAAGGGGATTTAAAGCCAATATTTAACTCAAAATACTAAACATGTTATGAACATTGATTTTTTTCACTTTAAGGTGAATGTTTACTCAGTCATTGTACACTTTGAGTAATTTGATCATGTTCCAATCACTATGCAAGTAAATACATTTGGACTTCTTCCTATTGTGGTGACAGGATCTCTCTTGGTAACACTTTGTTAGTTACTCTGTCGCCTCCTCGGGTTTCTTGCAGATGCCATTAAACATGCTTATTTTGAACATTTTGTCATTTTTGAGTGCACATATATACGCAAAATTTCTCTTATAGATTCAAAATTAGGGTCACGTGTTGAACCGCGTTGGAATTTTGAAAATTCTCGACGTTTCGACTTCCACTTTGAAGCCATTATCAAGTAAAGTGGGGATAGGGTGGTTATTCGTTCATTGGTAAAGTGATCCGATTCCGTGGTGTCAATCTGCCTATTCCACGCAACGAATCACCCCTTTTTTTGGTTTATTCCAAAGCCTCAATCTGCTTACTCCTTGGAATTTCACCGGGAAAATGAGAAGCTGAATAAAAATATATATATAACGATTGAAACAGAAATAAAAATTATTATGATATTTAATAGTAGTGATTTACATTTATGGTTATTCAAATTCAAGAATTATTATATTTGATGCGCTATCGTTACCGTACACTGGGATCGTCAAACATCTCGACACCGTTGTCTATTACCATAAGCCCGCAGAGACGTCATGGTTCGCGCGGTTGAAGCTCTAAAGCGCAATGCAGGCAGGCATCCATACACGCAGAGGCTTGACATTCAAATTTCTGAATTACATATGAAAAAAAAAATAATTCAATAAATATTTTAGAAGCTCAATATTTTTTAATGAAAATAGAGAACTAACATTACATTCTATATCATGTTTACTGATTCGAAGTCTATTTTTACAATTGGGAAACAATTAAACAAAAAACTTATTCTTACACTCAACAATAGAGTTTTAGGTTTAAGGGTTGTTTATTGGATTATACTTTTGGTGTTCGTTGACCAATGTGAAAAATAAAAATAAAAAAATATTAGCAAACGTTCCAAATAGGGCACAAATAAGAATAAACACTCATCGTTGTCATCAACAATTACCACAATTATTACCAATATGCAATCGTTTGATATAAATTTCTTTTTGGTTATGTGGCAAAAACAGTGAAACTTTTATTTTAGTTATAATCAAGCAGCTAGCGAAATTGAAAAATGTTAAAAAATGTATTCGACTAGAGTCTTTATTATAATAATGGGACAGGGACTGTTAATTTTATTAAAAAAAAAACGTTGATAGTCGGATCCTTTCGACCGAGGAAGACTATCCATTATACCGAAACTTTCTTGCTTTTTCTCTATAAGAATAAAAATATTTAAATCCCTTTTAGTATTATAGCCGCTCCGACTACTATAACAGATAATAAATCAGCTTTTTTTTCCTGGTCAATAACATCATCGCAATCAAGTGGTAATGCGTAACGAAAAACGCAATTAGAAATGATTTTATTCGGTTCAAGAATGGGAGGTTTGTCGCTCCTAATTACTTGATCGTCCTCATCCTAGTCCTGACTTTAAGAATCCACCATACGTCTACCAGGTCACATCATAGGATTTTTCTTCGGGATTTGAATTGCAGAAGGTATGTATCGTAGTTTCAACACACAACAGACGCGCTCCTCTGATTAGATTAGATCCGCTAGGAAGCTATGCCAAAAGGAGAATAACCATTGACACATAGTGTTAGTCCACTCTAAATCCGCGTGTGTGCGATTTCGATTGCAGGTTAAGGTCCTTACATTAGTTCACAAGATATATACTTTGGTGTTTCTGTGTTTCTGAGTCCTCTTTGTCTAAAGATCTAGAGCAGTTGTTGTTCCACCAGTCAGAATATTGTCATACTTTACAGAGCTATTTCTGTCGCTGGATTGTCTCAACAGATATGTACACTAGAGTGTCAGAGACAACTCTGACAAGAGAAAAAGTTCACCAGCTCTTCTTTTGCAGATCAAGTCTCGAATAATTTTGAGCCACTACCGTTGCTTTCTTCGAACTACACAGCGCCTCTTGGTCTTGCTCTTCAGTATAAGCTGTAATAATTGATATCAAAATATGATGCCTTTCGACATTTGCTTTTCGTAGTACATTTTCGTTAGTATAATGTTATGTCCATAAAATACGATGCATTCGTTGGTTCATCGTCCTGAACTTTAAGTTCACGTCTCTACATCGTACATCATTACCAACATCATTCAATTCCCTGTATTTTATCAATAAGTTTAGCGTACTATCGGTCGAAGGCTTTTTCGATATGGGGTTGAAACATGGATCATAGTCTTGGTATATTGAGATTAATTAATCAAATATGATAACTATTTAGAGAAGAGTTGTCAAGGAAGTAAACTCAGATAGATGAAGATATAGAGAAAGCTCACCAACACAACTGTAAAATGGGCGGTTTCAAAGAGACATCGGTGTTTTATTGAAATCAAAGCTCAAGATGAATGTATAACCTATAAAAGCATAATGGTTCTAAATACAAACGAACGTCGATAATAATACATTTGAACTTTTTATTTAAATTATTCTAAAAAATCTATGATTGTCTTATTTATATTTCAACACGTATTAAAGTAAAAATTCCACGCTACTGGTGAGCGATTGTACATTTTAGATAGGGCCCTTTTAAATTGCATCTTCCAATGCCTTCGCTCGTTCTACAGTCACCGGTAACGATCTTTAGATAACCATCACTTATACCCACATCATACCACACCATCACTATCGGCACGAATGTTGGCGAAATGTGTTTTTCGTCTAATAATGACTACTGCAATGGAGATTCTTAATATTCTGAAGAGGCTTTTGAGCGATTTAATTTCTTACGTCTTGATGTAATGTATCATTTTATTTCCCTTTTATTAACAATTCAAATGTTATTTAGTATAATTCAAGATTTGAGAAATTGCATCTTCTACATATTACTTTTTAAATAGATATTAGGTTAGGTTAAGTTTAGGTATTGTTTGGATATAATAATTTCCCGTTTAAAATTATTTAAATTCACAAACATTGCACAAATGTAATCTACAACTTCTTTTGTGTAATTTAACTCACCCCCGGTGCGAACCCTTGAGACCTGTAAGTCATTTAGTTGAAAGATATAATAACGTTCCTTATTTTTAACGTATCTTTTCGGATTTCCAAATTTCTGTCTTATATTAACTGTGAAGAATCATAAATTTAGCTACTTAAATTTGAGGTTTTCTGTATTCATTAAGATTTATGGTACACGATCTTAATGGGGACCCATATCATAGATGATTGATTCCGGATGACTCTTGGACCATTATGGTATCAAATTACGTACTTTATTTGTATCGATATGACTCGAATGACCATAGTTAGCCCGAAGATACATTACAGGTATATAATTATAACTTTTGAAGGTTGGTACGAATATACAGGATGCATTTATCTTACGTAAATTGAATTGTTGGTTGTCTTGTTTTTGTTTTGGTAAGTACAACCATCACTGTACGATATCAGTTCCTGGTCCTCATCTATCAGATTCTGATTAATGAGTTTCGATGTTGTGGTACTTTTTTATACAATTAATTCTCATTAAATTCGATTTTTCTTAATTCAAATTTAGTCAGACCATCTACAAAATCTTCTTTTTACTTGTTGAAGCCGAATATTGCCAATCTAAACGAATTCGCAAATAATAGGAAAACAATTGAGTCATACAATTTAAACTTTATTTAATTACTTTCATACTAATTCAACTCGAGCGTGAAAACTTTTCCAGGATGAACTTTTATCGTACGAACTGGACGCCAGAAACTTTTTAATTCAATTATGAATTGTCCGAATCAATTTTTATCAGTGTAAACAGGGGTCGAAAATCCAATTTGATAATCAGTACAGTAATTCTACGGGGTAGAGTGGATCGATCGCGTGTTCGTGGGCAATGCTAAATACATTTATATATGATATTGTAAACGACGCTGGCGACGTCAAGCGTCTAGACTCTAGGACGCCGAGGTGGAGCGCCTCTATTTCCCATGCCACTAGGTCATCATCGAAAGGCGTTTCATCACTTTTTTATACAAGGTCATAATTCTTTATAGCTCCATAAATTTGTTGATTATCATATAAATTCAATAGTATCTAGCTTAATACATATATAAACGGAGTCGATATTTCCGCTTTGAAAATATCGAAAAAAATTCTATTATTTCGGATATAATTTACTAAAGCTGTATACGTTAGTAAAACTATTAAAACAGGAGAAAAGTTATTGATAATAGTAGGATAGTGGCATGTATAATAAAACGGTGAGTGTACAGGTAAATCTGATGGATACAGAGTATCAGGAATCAATAAGAGGGTTAAATTGGATGAAGCAAATTGAGCTAGATCGATAGAGACTGTAGGTATCGCGCATGGTCTTAAAACACGACATGGTTTTAGTCCAAACGTGAAACTGATTTACAGAAAACTAAAAAAAATCGATGGAAGATCAACTAGATACATTGAAGACACTTCTTGTCAACTGAAGACTCTAGAAATTTGGAAGAGCCTTAGCCTAAGCAATATAAAAGTTGAACTAGATTCTACTCTATGTAAGACTGCTCCTTTGTTATCATTAGTAAAATATTTAGTAGAGGAGTCCGGCTCCAAAGGAGACAAAGATCGTTTCATCTGTAGGCAAAGATATGGCGTCGGTTTTTTTGGGATCTTTTTCATTGACCATCTTGAAAATGATCAAAACTATCAACGTTTATTGGAACGTTTAAGCGAAGAAATAAAGCAAAAACGGCCGCATTTGACTAAGAAGAAAGTGTTGTTTCATCAAGACAATACAGCAGGTCACACATCCGTTATTGCGATGTCCAAAATTGATGAATTAAAGTTTGAATTGATACTTCATGCCAGATTTAGCCTCCTCGGATTATTTTCTGTTTCCAGACTTGAAAAAATGGCACAGTGATCAAAGATTTTCTAACAATGAAGAGAGGTGATGTCGGCAGTTGATGGCTATTTTGAGGAGCTTGTTTTAAAAAAGGTTTCTAACTTATTGAACATCGCTAGAAAAAGTATATGGAGATAAAACCGATATAACGAAAAACTAAGAAAAAATTGGAAGAATGTAATATAAGATTTTGTTCAAGAGTGGGTATAATACCGAATATGAAAATAGTTAAAAAGTGTTTGATTTGATTGAATGTAATTTTTTTTTGTGTACGCTCATGTCGAATCTCATAAAATGAATACTTATAAGAAAATATCGATGATATAAAGTAAGCAGAATATATATAATACGACGTTGGTTGAAAGGTCGAAAGGCGCCTTGGTTGCCGTATTGCCGAATTTAAATGACAAAAGTTTTGTTTGAGTGAGCCAAATCCGATAAAACATTTCGTATGAGGAAAAGGTCAACTCTTCAGGGGAAATAAAACACACTGCGACCTATATTTCAAGCAACTTGGAAAGTTTTATCTGTGGCAGTAATGCCTTACAGTGCTCTTTGGTTTGTTGGAACTAAGAAATTTGTGTTGTAAGAATCAGGTTGAAGTGACATTATTTCAACCAGCATTCTATGATACTTCTGTATGCTCCAAATATTCCAACATTTCATATATTTCAAGTTATTTAAATAAGAAAATTCAGTTCAGTTTACGAGGATTGTCTGAAAAGTTCACGACCTAATAATGAAACAAAACATTTTAACCTTTTACCAAATTCATATATTATAAATCTCTCCTGCAAGTGAAACTTTAATGTGTAATTCATGATGAAAAGGCGCTTTTCAAGAAATTATGCACAATAGCCGCTGGTTATTGTTTCACCTGTTTCAAAAATAGATAATAAACACACTGTCGTTAGCACTTTTCTGGCCGATTAAAATCGTATTTGCTTTTTTCGTTCTGGTTAAGCCGTGTCAATAAAACCCGAGAAATGTTCATTTGAACTCGCTTTCGGTCCAAATTCAGCAAACGCGGTACTCAACGCGTAGATACCACAGTTTTTAGCCATTCCGAACGCTCATCCTCAATTAAGCTGACGGCCAATGATGAGAAGTACCTGGCCTAACAAAGAAAGCACAAAAATTTTGGAAATATATTTTTAACGTAAGCTCCAATCGTCAAGTTTCTCTAATAATTGCCGACATCACCTATTCATTGTTGGAACATCTTTTACCATCGAGCTATTTATTCAAGTTTGAGAACAGAAAATAATCCGAGGGTGCTAAATATGGCGAATAGGGTGAATGTGGTAGCAACACAACAGTTTCTTCTTAGCAAAACGCGGCTATTTTTGTTCGGCTTTTTCACTCGCCGTTGATAATTTTTCCTTCTCGCACACCGCACATCGACCATCATCCAGTACCGCTTTGAGGATTCCAGGAAATTCCAGGGATATCAAGTTTGTGGTGGTAGAAGTAGTTTTCCGTTGCATTCCATTTCTTTTACGTCGAATTATTGCCTTTCAATATTCATAACGACTCACTTACCTATACGATTGTTAATCAAAAATTAATCATCCAAAATGACTGAAATATTATCGAGAATAATCTAACCCACGCGCATATATATTTTCCAACTTATATTGCTATGTGCTGCCATTTTCCGGTTGAGATCGGAATATTTTGGAACAACCCTCGTATGGGTACTATTTTCACAGGGCGTGAATTACGAAATTTTTGTTTTCTTTCATTAATAGGGAAATATTTACAAAAAAAATTTTCAATCGCCTTTTATAGTGGCAATTTTTAACTAAACAAATTGTGACATTCTGATTCGCAACAGATGAAATTTCGTAACTGTGTTACAAACAAAAATCTCAAAGAAAACAGAGGAAAATATAATCAAAGTATTATGGAAATCGAGGGAAAGCTCAACTTCGTTTGTTATCATACGCTTAGAAACATTATTTGTATAAAAAATGTTGCGACTCGTGAAACAAGCACATTGTTTTCATTGTCAGAGTTACTTTCGCATCGAATTAATTTAAACTCGAAGTAGTATCGCGTGGAAATAGTCGAAATAGTCGATTAATTAAACAAACTCTTGATGGGATTGTTTTGGAAAGAGTGAATCTGCCGAATGAGCAACTTACTTTCCAACCAACTTTACTGGTAATCCGAAGTTAAACTTTTCGCGGTTTCCAATTTTCTCTCGACCTAACCCGATTCATACACCACAGTTTCTATCAGATATACAAGAATGTTTGAAAATTTGATAGTTGTCCAAGGTTAAAGAAGACTATAAATTGATGAAATAAAGGGGAGAAATTTAAATATTTGTCATAGCATCGAAAAATTTAGTGAATGATGGTTTAACAGATGAAGACAAAAACTTATTACTTTCCAGATATTAACTAATTACCTATTTAAAAGTTTTAGTGATATTTTCACTTGAACCTCCAAATTTGTCAAGTGAATTTATAGATTTCTCTTTATTTTCTTCTTCTTTCTAACATGGATAACCATATTAGTAGGCCTGTTCATTACCAACAAGTCTTTCCCGTAAGAGTCCAGCATTCTCGCTATCGTTTTTGTGGTCTTCTACCTTCTGGGTTGTTTATTTTTTCGTTTTTAACAAGTCTACATCTTCCTATGTCCTGTCGTGTAGAGTTTTGCCTTGTATACTTCTTAGTATTTTCATTTCGACTGTTCTCAACGACTGTATCTGGTCTTGTTTGACTCTAATGATAATTTTCACAGTGTTGATTTTATTTTCGGAATTTAAATATGTGTTTTTCCAAACTCTATCTTTCAGGCATCCCGAAATTCGAACCGCTTTCTTACTTCGTTAAAAAGGTTTACATGAATTATCATTTCGGCACCCACGTATTTAAAATGATTCACTTGTTCGAGAATTTTTGAGTCGATTTCCAATTTACATCGTACCGGTTCTTTAGACGTCACTAGGAATTTGGTCTTCTCGGTGTTGATGAGCATGTTCAGTTGTTTTCCATCAGCCTTTGGAGGTTCTAATATTTCATCCGTTATCAAATTAAATATGAAAGGAATGAGTGAATTTCTTTGTCTTATTCTTGTATTTCATCATTCAATCGCACGCTGTCAGAAGCCTTTTTCGTATCGGCAAAGCACATGATTCCTTCTATTTTCATTTTTTCGACGTCTCAAACCTAACTAACCAGAATAGAATTTCTCGTGGTTTTTTCAAAGTAGCTTCCATATTTCTAAACTTTAACTCTTCATTGGGTTGACCCAAATTATTTTATTCTTTTCACATTCAAAAATGACTCAAATCCAACCAAAACCTTCAATTATAACCTTTGTCTGTTGTTCAAGGGAACAGAAAAAAATCTTTTTTCAAATATTGTTGTAGAAAGTTTCGTTAACCGCGAGTTACATACTCCAAAGGTTTCTCAGATCATTCTGTGACAATTTCGAAATTCCAAAACAGGTACTTCAAATATGCAATAAACTTTGAAGCTCTGTCTTTTCCACATATACCTACTTAGACAAACATAACATTAATAGTAATAACAAATCACCCGAGGCCCAAGAAGAGATTCAAACACTAAATATTTGAACTGTTTCTGATAAAATGTTTGCTATCTGCTTCAGGTTAGCATAAAGGCCAGAAGTATAACAACTTGGGGTTGGTTTTCCAAAGGGCAAGTTTGCGTATGATCAAATATTTACATTATTACTTGTTTGATCGTGGATATTCGGTATTTCCTTATAGTGAGTGTATTGGTAAAATTAATTTGGTAGAATTTAGCGAAAAACTTCTTAGGTGTATTGATGCTTGATCATCGCAAATAACCTCTACTGTAGTATATTCCCTAAATAATATGACCAAATGGCTCTTTAGAATAAATGTAATCCCCTTTATATAAGTTCATGGTACCGCATTGTATAACTAAATCAAATATATTACTTCTTGGACACGTTAATAAGATATAAGACTATGTTTCACAAATTGGTCCAGGTGGACCACCAAGGGTTTACGGGAGACTTGACGGGTGTCTACGTTGGGTGTGACAAAAAATTGTCCACCTGAGTCCATGAAAATTTACCGTTGTAAAAGTTACATTACGTTTTAAGTGTTTAATTTTGATCATAGTACAACTGTTATAACAATAATAATTGGTGAGTAATAATTTATATACTTGAATAAATACCTACATTACAAATAAACTATATTTCTTTTTATCACTCTGTTTGGGAAGTTGTTTGATTAAAATTTGTGAGAACTGATTGGTTCATGAGCTGTGCTTTTTTATATACATTCACAGCACAATCAACTAAAATTTAATTGAAAATTTGTTTAGTTGATTTTATTATCAACCCTATCAAGCAATCAATTCTTTTTTTTTTTTTTTCGAAAACTGTTAATTAGTCGTTGAAACGCAAGTTTCCATAGATAGATCTAATCTTCACGTTTTTTCCGAGATTTGGAAATTGGTTGTAATGTAGCTGCAAGAGGTCCACCGGATCCGGCAAAATTTTGAGAGTGGTCTATGAAACAAAAAGTTTGGGAATTAATGACATAAAATATAAATGAGACTTGACCATTGAATAATATAATGTTGTAAATAATTTAAATATTATACTCAAACTTGAAATAGGAAAGTTTATATTGATATTTATAATCGAAACCATCATCGGTGTCAAAAGTCAACAATTGGTTATTATCATCATATTTTTAATCTCAAACATATTCAGTTACATCAACTTGTAGGGAATTTGCTTCAGTAGTTTTTAGTATTAGTTACGATGAAAGCAGCCCAGAATCATCAAGTTTTTTCTGCATCATAACACTTTCGGTAGTAATTCAACTTTTCAATAAAGTCTTCTTTTATCATTATTTATTTTCGTATTTGCAGCTTTCCGTGTTTTGGCTTTGGTTGGTATTTAAAGCGATGACGAAATTAATAGAAACTGAATGCTTAATTTGATAGAATACTTATCAAAAAATAAATCCCAATACAGTTTATTATTGAAATAAGATATTTCAAAAGCCGTTAATCAATCTTTTTTTGAATTACTTACATACCTACCTAATCGTAATCTCCTGTACCATGATGTACTATTTCAAAATGACGATTTGTTTATTGATGATAAAACTCGTTGTGGACGCCCATTAACTCTCGAAATCGACAAAAATTTTGAAAAAAAAAAATTTTGGAATGATAATTAATGTACTACCAGTAAGTAGTGGTAGCCCATTTTCGGGGCAGAAAGGCAAATGGTTCTTCTACCACCATAGTGCACCTGGACACAGCCATATCCGTTTAAAAGGTTTTTACTGAAAATGGCATGTTTACATCCATCTTCTTCGCCCGATTTCGCCATTTGTGACATTGTGACACCGATAAAATTGAAGATGTCGAAAAAAAAAATGAGACAGAATCTGTTAACCATTTTCACAGATGAGTTCCAAAGCAAACATTTGAAGGGAATGATCCTCAGTGATGGAGAGTTTTTAGAAGAAAAAGACTTGAAATTAAATAGTTTTTAAAAAATAATTCCCATTATTATTTTGGGCAGGGGAGGTTTTATCGTGTAGACAATATATTTTTCTCTCAATTAATATAATTACTCCTTATTATCTAAATTATTTACTAGTTTCGGAGTCATTATAACTCTTCAGTTTCAGACTTCTCCTTTATCAAGAATAGTGTTCATATTTCCAAATCTTTATCATAATGTAATTTAAGAAATGAGTAATGACACATTTTCTATTTTAGACTCGGTCTAACTAATGATGGTTGACCATTTTATTTCCAGTAAAACTACTTTTTATTTTAATGAACCGAAATTTTCATTCTCAAAATCTAACTATCAACCGTGGTAACTCAAAAAAGTGGTATCTGTGTCTGGGTTACATTTGTACAATTTTGCCTAATTTTGAATACAAAATTATTATGTGAAAACACGTTATCTTTGATAAGTATTTCTATTTTTTCAAATTTGGTGTGCCGATAACCTAATTTCGATTCTAAAAATTACTCTTAAAAATTATCGAATTGGTTTATGTAGCGATTTTGGAAAATATCGAGTGCAGATTATTATCAATTCCATTGATGTTGTGCCAACTTCAATCCCACTCATACAATTAGTGAATTTAAGAGTTTAATAGTAGTTTATAGTGTAAAGTTTCTAACGAAAAATGATTCTCGTTTTATTATATATGTGTTTGAATGGTAAATTATGAATCCATGATATAATTTAAATGATATTTCACATGAAATCAAACTGACAATTTAACCTTTTAATTGTAAATGTAACACGAATAAAACAAACAGTGGAAATTCCTTGAACGGGTTCCTATTTGAAAAGGGCCTACACGCCTACCTCATACAATCAATTAAACATGAGTCGTGACACGGGCGCGCAAGTGAAATTCAAGAGTAAGAGTGGCCCCTTTCTCAAAGATTAATTTATGATGTTGAGGTTAGAACAGCTCGCAAGTCAGCGCAAACCCTCTGCGATACTCATTAATAAATGTCATCTGCGGCAAATAAGGAAAAGGACTGATCTCGGAGAGAGTCGATGAATCAGGATCGGTTATAGTTATATATTTATCGTTAGATTTCAATTTTGATTTTTACAAAACGTGGGTCAATTTTATTTTTTATTGTTTCTCTTCTACAATCGAATTACTTCAATAATAAGTGAGAAATAATTTGAAATTTTCAAATTATCAACAAATTCTAATGGAGAAAAAAATGGTTAGAACAGAATAATGAAGTTTTTACCTCGTTTCGATGGTAAAATAAATCATATTGTTTGTTTGTGATTATTCCACTTTTCGCTTCTCTTATACGTAAATTTTATTTGTTAGAGACACCGACCCTGCTATACCGTAAGCGCTACAAACTGAGATGAAGTACTCCGAAGTTATAGAGTTACCGAACTGTATTTTCCTGAGATAGTGTTCGTAGGTTTTGCTGGATAACGTCTGTCTATAAATCAGTAACATGTGGTACGGTGAGCTGATATTAATGTCGGTTGTAAATATTGTATTGATATTTTTTGTTCTGTAAGATTTTATAACAACTATTGTCGTGAATACATAGTAGAAATATTAAATAATAATACGAGGGTAGGAGGAAAGTATTTGTCTTTGAATCACATCATCGAAAAACAATTCCACCTGACTATTGAATCGGTTATTTTCCACTTTTTCAAGCGCTTTCCTCTAAGATATTCATTAAATTTTCATAACATTTGTCAGTCTGATGATACTGAATCGGTGCTGTTTACTGGATCATTCGATACTACTATAAAAAGTTTCATGGCACCTCTCAGGATTTATCGGCAGAAAGTCCTAAAAATTGTGGGCTATAATTATCATGAATAATCCATCATCATAACCTGACATGGCGATAAACGTTATCTATACAACCAACATAGACATTGATATGAAACATAATGGCGCCTTGAGAGAATCACAAAGATTACCCGACCTTGAACAGATTTGATTTAAAAGGTTGCGCAAACACTAGTCAGTGTTACCAAGAAATAGTTTAATCAAGAAACATTATTTGATTCACTTGAAACATATCACTCAATAAGTCGTGTGACTAACTAAGAAAAACACATTTTTTGCTAAAAATACATTTTATTCATCTCATAATCTCCTTCAAGAGCAATACAATCATTCCAATTCTTCTCTAACTTGGATACCCTGCTTGTAGAATGCTTCCTTCCAAATAGGTTTCAGTTTCAGCAATTGCTTCTTCATTTGAGCTTAATTTCTTATCAGCGAATAGCCAGTAGCCACTGGACGCCAGATCTGGACTATAAGCATTACCATTGACTTGTGAATCGGTGCATTGTCTTGGTGAAGCATTGCATCTCAAAATACTGAAGCCTGAACACTTCCCAGCTGACTGTTGTGCCTTTGGACGCTTCCGACGTGGTTCGCCGGCTGCAGTCCACTCAGATGAAGATCGTTTCGATTCCGGAGTGGCGCTGCATAATACATGTTTGGATAGCTTAGATTTCCGTCTATTTTTCGACATAATCGCCGTTCAAATCATTGAAATTTTGGAATGAAAGTCTCCCGAATCGCCGCGAAGATAACTTAAATCTTTTTCTGTTTATTAGCACCTGGGGTGAGGACCTTCATCTTTCAAGGCTACCAAGACAATAATGAAGGCTGTAGATAGTTCGCCGGGGCGGTAATTGGGGGAAAGGGAGCCAAGATACACGAAATTATTGCGAAATTTCACCTAATAGCGATCCCAGTACCGGCAGGTTTTAGCGAATCCTCGTTTTAGTGCAAAAAATTTTCGTTTCAAACCAATACAATGTCAACATTTTTCACTTTACTATTTCATAGAAAGATTAATCTTTCTTTGTAGAAATAATTAGTTTATAGTGATAATCTTCTAGATCTATAAATGGAATTGATGAGACCGCTGATTCACGTTAAGATTATGACTAATTAATGAATTGGTAGGGTATAAATTGTGGGTATTACGATAATACCGGTCTATACTGTTAGTGCTAATACTGATATAATCGATTGATATTATTGAGTAGGTAGTTGGCTGAAATGTCGATGTATCTAAATTGCTTTTGAGACGTAGAGAAGAGGCAGACTGATACAATTCGTAATTGTCTACCATCGGAAGCTTTTCATTTCACATTATTCATTATAAATTTGGTTTTGATAACTTATCGTTTGTACATTTTTTTCTGCCTCCCTACTAGGTTCTCTAGGATAATAATGAAAATACATATTAGTTTAGCGTTTTCAAAGTTGTAAAATCCATTTTTCGAGTTCCGAGTACTTCTGTTTATATTAAAAATTGGATTGGTTGGCTCCGGTGCAGTTTTTGGACTGGATTTATGAATTAAATGAAAGTTTTTATTTTTGGAGGTTCATTTTTACGCTTGGCTTGGCTGGAGAAGGAAAATAATTATTGGTCAGATTTATTTTATTCACATAGAAATTGAGAACTGCTTGTTGTTGAGTAGACCGAAGTACGGATCCATTTTTTTGGTTAGGCTATATTCACTTTAGCTTCGATTAGGTTATCTTAATTGACCGATAATTCGAGGAAAATATATTTTTCTATAAAATTGATATGTTTTCAGGAACTGCCTTTATGTATAATTTGGAAATCTAGTTCATAAAACCGAACCAATCCAATTATTGGATTGTATAAATGGATGGTTGCAACCTTGAAATCGCCAAATTAGCATATAAATACGAAAGTATTTTTTCGATTTGTCAAAACCATTGGATTTATTGGAATTTAAAATGAATATATATGGAATTCTACGTTTACATGCCCACGAAAATTGTATCCTCTTGTTAAAAATGATTCTACAATTCGTAACCAAGTAAAAACGAAAAAATCATCGCAACGAATAATCCTAGCGCTTTTCAATAACGTCGGCAAATACCCAACAATGCACTTTCCAAATAACAATATCAAACTGATGGAATTATATAATTCCATTGTATAAATTCAACGATATGACTTCAATCATGTCTCTGTAAAGGAACTTTGTGCAACTCCAGCCAAGTGGACTTTGACATGGCAATCTAAATCTGAATCGATATTATTTTGATATGAAATTAGCAATCGAAATTATTGTTCGGATCGCTGAACATATTAGATCTCTTGTAAATTGATTGTGCAGTAGTTTCCACATACAATTTTTCGGTTTCTTTTGATTTTAGGTATATTTGGATAGACCTAATTTCGGTTTTTTTCACAATATTATCCAAGACTACAACTCTGATTTATGAATAATAGATTATCTATCACATGAATATCAAAATACATTTTGTTTAACCAAATAAAAATCGACGAAAAAAAGAAAATATTAATACAAATTATTCAAAAATATCAGATCTCGACATTTCTCTACCATTCCCAAAATTAATCTATTTTATTTCAGGAATTAGTGTATATTTTCTTCCTATTTTATGATGACTTCTTAATCTCTTTTCTAAATTTTGAGATGTCGTTCCTATGTAAACAGAATCACGTTAATTACAAAGATTCTCATAAATCATATAACATCACTTATTTCTTGATGTTTTAGATAATAGACTAATGAAAGATTGCGTTGATGAAACTGTGGAGGATGTCTTTGAACTTGTAATAAGAAGATTTGTTTTCACATTTTAACATTCAAGATCTGTTTTAATAATCACTGAGAGATACGACGACATGAGTTGAAATTTAAAATCTAGAGGACCGAGTTGCCGTTGTATGAAGAATGGAATATCTGTTAAGTTTTCTTAATAACATAATCATCACTTTGATCTTTCCTTCCACAAATGTAAGTCTATGTCTTCAACAAAACCGTCTTTACACGTGTCTGTGTATTTTTGAATTTTTTCGCACACACTATAAATTTTTTCAGCGCTGCGTCCAGCCTTAGTCAACGTTGGAACGCGAATGTTGGACGTATCGTGTAGTATCGGCTTAACCACGATACCAACATTTTTTTGTCAATTTGTCAATTTTTTGTCAAGTTGAATCAAAATTTTTAATAATAAAATATACCTGTAGAGTTTTGCAATTCAGATAATACGTCCCCTGTTACATAATCATACCATTCGTTCAATAAAAGTCTCCCGACAGTTACAAGTTTTAAATGTGTCTGACTACGTAGATAATAGACAATTTTTATGGTTCATTTGTTTCTTAGATTGTACGCCATGAACGCCCACGTCCAATACGCCTTCAGTACAGAAACGAATACACACAAATGCAAATTTATATCAATTTGTGGGTGTTGGAAATATTATTTTTAGAATTACCACATAAACTAATATTAATTCTTATATGTCTAGCTGTTTTTGTGATAATAAAATTGTTTACCACTACATTTAAAAGTTTAAAAAGGTGACGGAAAAACCTTGGCATTTCCGAAAAAGATTACTGCCATTTAACGCCGAAAGTTTCAAGTAAATATGTGTGTGAATAAAATCGTGTTTTCAATCGATTTTCGATAACTTGGTAGTACATAATACAATTATTGATTATACGAGGTATTATCAAAAGATAGGGTGTTGTATTTTCAATTCATTGGGGAGTGATAAGAATTAAATAAATGTTTGCCATACCCCACCTAGACCCTTCTAAAACTCTTATTCCCCCTGTAAGTAACATATACATAATTTTTATTAGAATATTCCAGAAAACGGATATTTCCAAGTATCCTAAATTTCCAAAAATTTCGAAAATAATAAACCCTTTTTTAGTTAATGTAATTACTTTGTTTGTAACTTAAGTTTGATGAATATAGGGTGATTTTTAGGTAAAGGCATAAGTTAGAATCATGACTTTTTGACTTACAACCAAGAGCAATCGATACTTTTTTAGTAATTGTAACTTACGTCCTCCAAAACAGTCTATCAAAATGTATATAGGGAGGTGGAAAAATAAACAACGTTTGCTGTTTAGAAAAAACCTGGAGATTGATTCGGGCGGGCATTTTTAAATAAGAATTTGATTTTTTAGTTTCTGGGGGTAAATTTTTGTTTTGAATACTGTGTAAATATAAGATGAACTATGATTTAACAATGATAGACAAAGCGAATTTATGTATAATTGTTTTATTGTGATACTATGAATCTCGTTATAATTGTATTACTTAAAATTCAGCAAACGACCACGTAGTCTGTTGTGTAAGCGAAATGCACGTTTTCCTTCAGTTTTGCGTTTCTATGTCAACCTGACCGGTTAGTCCGTCAGTTGGAGAGACTCCCGGTAATAAGCCGCATTTATATTCATGGCCTCCGAATGAACTCTTTGTGATGGTTCTTTTTGTTGTGATCTGAAATTTTAATTCGCGAAATATTGTCGTCGACATTAATGGTAATAAAGCAGGAGGGGTGACATGTAGAGCGTGAAATTTTTGTAGATTTGTATGCAGGTTTTTTAACCGTTTGGTTTTACTTAAAGGGTAACGGATAACCAAACTAAATCAATTCGGAATATTTATCCATCAATACTAGTGCTCTAATAAGAAGTCGAGAAAAGTTTTTTCTTCATTTATATCATAAAATTTATTTGGGATAAGCAAATGAATAACTTACTTTATTAAAGAGTTAAAACCTTCTTTTTCCAATCAACAAAGGATAGTGTGGGTGTTTGTTTTATTGCAATCATTCTTTTTTAAGTAATTAAAAGGAAAATTGCATTTCTGTAGACCGAATTTCTGTGCTACTACATCTCATCAGTAATTGATAAACTTTTCTGTTAATCAGCTAAATTGAGGACAAGATTACAGCGTCTACGAGTAACTCCTCCTTAAACTATGAAGCATCAGTACAAATTATCCGCTGTGAAAATTATCTGATAATATATTTCTGGAACCGATTTATCATTATACAGAAATTTTCATCGTAATTTTAAGGTTATGAATAATGATGTACGTAAATGTTCGATACATATATTGTGTGATTCAATTGAAATTTACACCTCCAAATTGAATTTTTATAGTACTAGCGTACTACCCCTTGAAAGTCATACAACATCTTGAAACCCTTTCAGTATTGTTGGGATTTTTGAAATTATCAATCCTAAACATTCTCGTTCAAAACTTTTGTTATATAAGAAGTGATAAATATTCTTATCTATAATAATGTTAATTTTTATATTTTAAAATAACAAAAATTCCGTTTTATAGTGATAAAAACTAAAATTCGTTCACGTTTTTTTTATCTAATTAATAACTTAGTTAATATATGTCCAAAAAAAAGTTTATTGTACATAAGAATGATTTGGTCAAATGATTTTTTAATAGGTAATAGAGAATCATTTTTGAAAAATCGCTGTTTATCAAAAAAAAAACGTGTGAAAAACATAAATTTTTTCCATCGAAAATGATAGTGATTCAGGAAATGAACGCAGATAATGCAGCTTTGGTCTACAACACTTCTTTCTTCGTTGAACAACAAACAACAAATTTCCGAAAAAATTATACACAAACCCCTACAAAAACTGAATGTTTAAATAGGCATTCTGCGCGACCACATTATTTTCGCTATTGATTGATGGGAATATGACTAATGGTGATTACTTGGACTCGTTAATTGACCTAATTGAATAAATGAACTTGAAAATGATCTGCACGAAAACGAACTTTTTTAGTTGCTAGCGGATGGTTAATAGTATGGCCATCTAGGTGGAATGGATCAATTGTAGGGTTGCCGAGCTCCAGCTACCACCATCTGGATCTCTTCAGGATAAAGGACCCAGAATTATGTTTGATTACAACAAGAAAATTGCAAAAAATTAGCGAAATATAAAAATTTTCTTTTGCAATAATCTAAGCTGCTTTTTTAAGGACGCACTCATAAAAAATTAGAATAACTTCGGGATCTTGGTAGACTAGACCTTGGATTCTAAGACGAAAATTATATGGGATATCGATTATCTATTGAAAAGATATTGCAAATTTTCCTCTTTATATATATATATTCTATTTTACATCAGATATATTTCTCCATTTTTTGCATCAGGAGACGGAAACTTTATCTGAAAAGCATCACAAGGAAAGTTGTTTATAGTTCTTTTTTACCTAACATCGTTTTCGTTTTTCTTCGTTGATGAAGTAGACAGACTGATATATTGAAAAAGTTTGCGACTAATTTTGTCGGTACAAGACTTATTAGTTCGAAATTTTGTTTCATATTAGTTCGTGTCCGTTTTTTCTATGTCAATCATTACTCGTGGAATAATTTATAGGTAGTTTGATGACTAAAGATATTAAATATACCAGATTGAATTAAAAATGAAAATTATACCAAAATTATCCCCAAACACGATTATCCCAATTAATATTTATTACTAAGAACGATAAAAGAAGTTTCAGCAACGAATAAATTTATTGAAAAAATAATGAAATCGCATTAACTGCGTCTCCAAAAAAGCACAACGAAAAAATTTAAGACTGGGAATTATCTATGGAAATGTGTAGCCCTCAACCGAATTCCCTAATCTTAGAGTTGAGTTCAATTAGTTTGTTTGTGATGTACCGGTAGAGTCCTTTGAAACTCCTAACTTGTTGAACTGCAGGTAAAAATAAAATGAGGAAAAGAAACTGGAAAATAGATGGAAATTACTTTAGAAGGAACGAGTAGAAAGAACAGATTTAAATGAAAGTAGCTTATGCTCTAACATATTATAAAACTGAACTGAACAGAAATTCTATTGTTCTGTTTCGAAAATAAATAAAAAATACGAATTTATATGAAAATTATCATACAAAATTTGCTTCAAACAAAAAATAACCGGACTTTTTGTGAACACAGTAAAAAAAACTTACCAGCGCATATGAAGAATAAAATCACCAAAAATTTACTAAAGGTAGATAGAGGACGATTTAGCATACATTCCGAGGTTTTATTGAATTTCTCGTATGAAGTGGGAGGTCGGTAACAAATTTCCTCAAAAGCTCGAAAGTTAGATAAAATAAATCAGTGATCAGTGACTACTGTTCCAGAATACATAAATAAAGGAATATTCAAAATTTTTGAGTATAAACGGCTGTAGTAACCGCATTTGTCATAGCTTGCCTCAATTCATGAGGTTATGAGACATACAGAATATTTAACCAAGAGGGAAACGATTTAATTCGGCAAAATGATGGACACGAAGTATCAATTCACCAGAAAACTATCAATATCTTCATCAAAATATCGAAACTTTCAATTCGAAAGATCCGATTTCTCTTGTGTATCTGTACCATGTATACCCACATCAAATAAACCCGCTTCGATCGATGGAAGTCTTTTAATATTCCTATCGCGATTTAGGGACAAAATAAACAAGCTTTAATTAACACCGCATCAGCATATAGGTTGTACGTGGCAAACCTTTTTAATAGCGGACCATGTCGAACAATGCAAGCAACTGGAAATAACCGAAAATAGGGTCGATTCGATACGGTCCGATGCATTGCAAATGCATTTTATACGTGAGAGGCATATAAATATTGCTAGTGTTAATATGAACCATTCATCGTGTATTGCACATAAAAAGGTAGTTTATTTTATAGAGATATCGACGTTTTGTTTCCAATAACCTTTTTTTATATACGTTATTATCTCCCAAGAAAATTGGTACCTACGCAAAAATGAACGATCTAACAAATTTGCCTAATTTCTAATGCGAAACTTGGTACGGTTCTTTTATATTATTATTATTATCTAAATATTTTCTGAAATTTTCGTAAATGTACTTGAGCTAATACAAGTTTTTGGTATTTTATTGGTTTAACCATAAGATGTATAGAACAATAGAAAAACGTTTGGACTGGTCAAAAGCCATGTTTATTAAAGATTACATAGCCGTATCATGATATTTTTTCAAAAAGGATCTATATGCGAATAAAGTTGCAACTTATAAGGTACAGTGTGCTGTCTATTGTGAATTCTAATGTGATTATGGAAAATTTGGAAATGACACGGTGAAATTAGTTAGTAGTATGCTTGGTATTGAGAAATTGAGTTTCAAATAGCACGTAAAGCTCCAGATAGACCAAAATTTCCAATAGAAAATCATTTGAAAGAAAGGAAAGTGCATAAGTTCCTCTTTAGAAAATAATTTCCGACAGTAGACAAACTTCTTGTCACGGTGCGAGATGATAAGGATTACCCTAAAATAAGTCCAAGCACATTACGGAAACTTTCAAACAGTTTTTCGCAAGAGAAAGCATTCCATATAGACTATTTTCATGCAAAGAAGCGAGAATAAATTACCTAAGAATTATAAAAGAAGTGAGATACCAAAGAAAAAATGAATTTTATTTAGATCAAACAGTAATCAACGAGGTTACAAGTCAAAGACGAGTTTTGTTCCGTCTGCAATTTAGTATTGCTCTCGCTTATCTTTCTTTGTCGCCAATGTTTTTCGACAATTAATGTCAAGTTGATTTCAATGACTAAAAATTTTTATAAACATCAAGATATCAAATAAAGAACCCAATTTGAGTATTGGGAAGATGGCGCCGTCGTGCCTCGATAATCACATTTCTTTAATATTGAGTATAATTTTTATGCTGTAACAATTTTTTCACGTTTCGAAATCTGGAAATTCGAATTTCAAGTGACTACAAAAATTGGATGGCTTCGGTTCTGCCGAACATGGAAGTCAATAAAGATCACAAAAAATTATGTGATCTGGGAAAATTTCTTCCACAGTTGCATTACTCGTTTCGGTTGGAATAGATCCTATTTCTGCAAATTTGGTTGAAATTAACAACAAACGATCCTCTTCTAAAAAATAAGGTCCATCAATACAAATTTTTGTTTTCTTTTATCAATTAGACAGAGCTAAATGAAATCAGTCAATCAAAACCGAAATTCGTGTTTGATTCATTAAAAAAATATATCTGTCTAATCGCTTTAAGGGAATATTTCGCATTTATCCGTATATTCAACCCGATTTCTCATCATCAAATTACCATTGTTCTCTTTAAATGAAACAGACTTTCATTGCCAAACTTGTTATGCTTTATTTGGTAACTAGACGGATTTGCATATGTCGGGACTAGGCTAAAATGATATGAACGAAAATGTGTTCTTCAAACTACTTTACCGTATTAAGAAGTGATTCTATCTGATTTTAACGATGATTTATTTGTATAATTTAATGTTCATACGTATTTGGAAATGAGAATTATATAAATGGTATTGATGAGCGTTTGAATACCGTTACTTTCGAAACTGCTACGAGACAAACCTTGTCGTGAATACAAATACATAATTCTTGATATGAAAATTGGTGAATAAGGATAAGAAACATTAAAAAATACGTGTACTGGTACTAAAACATCTATTGTGTCTTTCATTAGAACTAGGTTGGACTCTTCGTACACTAACAAAGCTTCGATTATTTTGAGATGGATTGTTTTCCACTTTACTCAAGCACATTTACTTGCTGTCTTAGTGTTTGTTCTCTCATGGTATCCATTTATGTGTATTGTCTCATCAGAAACCCTGTAAGAATGCGTAGGTTCGATGTTTTTTCTAGATTTTTCAAAGAAACCGTCAAATGTCTAAAACTGAGAACATTTTTATTAGTGCTCGACGGCGTTTAATATTTTCTTCAGTTTTTTTGCAAAGTAGTTTCTCACTGGGAACTGTGAACGATTCTAGTCCGGATAAAATAGACTGGACGCCCTTTTTACCGAATTATTCGCTTTGTCGTTTACTCAGGTCATCGTTTTTTTTGCATTATTCGTTTGGTGTTTTCAGACAGCCAAGATCAGCTTTTGGTTATATGGCTGGTTGGCGGTCGGAGAAGATTGGTAGTTCCAATCCAGACTAAATTATGCATACCTTTCAAAGGTTAGAAATTTCACTGGGAAGAAGCTATAATTGTAAATACCATCTTTAAAATGTGGAAATGTACAAAATGATATTTTTTGTAAATTTGAATTAATATATTTTTTTTTGTTTCAGGTATGTACATCGGGTAGTTTTTTCGTGATATTAAAGTAAGTAGAGAACAGTCAGAATTAAAGGATGCTAAAGATACTAAAATATTCATTAAATTAATAGTTATTATTCCTTCTTTTCCATTTTTGTTATCCTTATTTACGTTTTTGAAATATTCAAATAAAAATTTGAAATTCGGCTTTATTTCTGTGAAAAATTCCAAAACACTCGATGGAAACATTTTCACGACGCTGTTTTTCCATTATAATCAAACGTGGTATCCATCTTGCACATAGACGATCATCCAGTACCGCTTTGTGGATTTTCTTCAACATTTCTGGAGTCGTAACCTCATTTGGTCTGCTACCCAATTTTTTACTGTTGATTACACATTTAACTGTAATAGAATTTTAATAAACTAAAATTAACTAATAATATCAAGACTGAAATAGTTTATAAATTATTTAAACTAGAAGATAAATATCGAACTGTTGTAAATCTTAAAAACATTGTCGACCGGTTATTGGAAATTTACTGTCAAATTGAATTTCATGAATTTCTGCACACATTTAGCAAATAAAGTTTGAGGGCGATTAGAAAATGTGTATTGAAAGGCAAACATGACGGAAAATATTGTAACAGGTCTTTAGCTTTCAGCGAGGATGTGATAAAAAAAGATTGACGTCTATAGGCAGACAGCTGTAAACACCATTTAGAAAATTTTGAAAAGAAAAACATTTTCGTTTAGTAGAAGACGATATCAGTTTCTTTCATTCAAATAATATTTCAATGTACTTCTGAACCTAAAACTTTTTTTTTTATAAATAGTTGACGATATTTAAAATAAAGTCGAGTTCTGTTGAGCCCCTTTGCATTTACGATTTTAGGGGTTCCGCTCTCGCTAGAGGGTTGATGAATTTATTTAAAAACCAGCTTACATACTAATTCCCTTGAAAATAAGTGTGACATGGCTTTACATAATTTTCTCTAAGAACCAAAATATATACACTTGTTCATTTTAAATTTGTACTTTGATCACAATAAATTTTTTGAGTTTACTGTCTATAAAATAATAAACCCTCGACTAATTTTTCATGGAAAGTAATTTATTCATAGTGAGTATTAATTATTTATTGAAGGACTTTTGTAGCTTCTAATCCTTTAAGGATTCTTCTTGTTATGAAATCGATGCGAGGACTTTTCTTGAATTAGCGTTTTTCATTATATGTTATATTTCAAAAAATTTAACAGTCTTGAGTGGAATGTCCATTTGGTGACGTATTTGAAGGATTTATCTCATAGGGTTCATAAAATGATTTGCACGCACCTTGGATTTATCTGTGCTGATACTTGATAAGTATTTTTCTCTTACATCCAGAATATGTGGTTTGAACACATCAACCGCTTCTTCAGGTGTAGAAAAACCTTGAACTCCAATTTATTTTTGATCTGCGGGAAAAAGAACGAATCTTTGGGTGCCAAAATAAGGAGTGTACGGCGGATAACCCATCAATTCGATGTTGTGACTGTTCAAAAACGTTTTTATTTGAACTGATGGATGATTCGTCTTCTGCAATTGGTTTCCCTGATTTTTCCGAATACTTCTGGCGAAGAAATTCTGGTGTACCACTCAGACTTGACCGTTATATGTTGCTCGAATGGAAAAAGTGACCATTTGCTTCGAAGTGCTTCGTACTCTAACAAATTTTGTTGGATTTGACTTGAAAACCCATGCAGTGTATTGTTGTTTAGTTTTGGATTCATATCACAAAATTTTATAGCGATGTGCAACCAGGATTGAATTTGGAAACACGGTGACTCTAGATGGTGATCCATCACGAATAGTCGAAGCGAGTTGATTTAATCCACGTCCGAAAGTCATAGAAAATCAAAGCAAAGCTCAAATAGCACTCGTGGGACAACACCATTTTCAACTTGGTTCTGTTTAGCTGTGATCTGTCTTTTAGCATTCTGCTTATTTGCTACCTCTTTCTTAGTTTGAATTTTTGTGCAATTTTTTGGCGTTTTTTCCTTAATACGAGTGAAATATGTTTTGAGATAGATATCTATGCAGAATGTTGTAGTTTGTTCTAAAATTGATATTGGTAGTATGTATATCTTCTGCAGTTTTTAAAGGTACATACATAGTATATACATAGTTGTAAGTTTTGTACCCAACCATCATATGTCAGTCTTATATTCTCAATGATAAATTAATCTTCACGTAATCTAAACATTTTATATTTTGAATGTAATGTGAATCCTTTTATCGGTTTACCTCTGCTGAAAATGTTGTGTCGGTTCGTATTTTATTTTGACATTTTAAAGTGCGATTCATCGCTTTTGATACATCCTGGATAACAACTTCCTTTTCACATTTTCTAGGGTAATCAAATGAAGCATTCCCGCATCTAAAAACATCCTTATTCATCTAGATCCGTATTCATCAAAACCCAATAACATTTTGCATGAAACTGACTGTGTATATGATTATGAATGCCTCACGAACAGATGCTAACAAGCTGTTTGATAGATGCGGAAATAATGAAAGCGACAGAAAGAGACGAATACAGAAGAATCTCGCTCTGAATTTCAAGTTTAAATTCAGGGTTGAACTCGCAGATTTCAAGCGTGAAACGTATCATTGTAACAATGAAGGCTTTTCAGATAAATTAAGTGGATATTTTAAGGGCTTGAAATGTTTCGAGGGACTAGAATAGATCTTTTGTTATTGGGAATTCGTATTTACCACAGAAATGAGAAATATTATAACTGTTATTCGTATTCAATAATTTTTCTATTTTGAATAAATTATTTGGGTTACATAAGTAGCAAATTGATTGGTAAATGAAGGTTCAAATATATCGACTTCTTAGTTAGAAATTAAATTTTAATGCCACTTGGTGGACGGAGATGGAAACGTAGTTAATATTTGATTAATAATCTCGAAGAGTGAAACCAAAATACGGTAGGTATTTTAAAATTTATTAGAGAAACACTGATTTAAACAAGGTTCTTTTGAAGGCAGCTTCTACATCTTTAAGAGGCCACGATAAATGCTGGTATGAAAGGGAAAGTTGTGTACGACGGCCGCATAAATTTTTGACTAGTCAAAAACATGTGTCGCCTATCTTTGTCGTACTAGAAGAAACGCCTTTTTTATTGATCTATTGCTGCTGTTGTTTCCAGATGACCGCACCAAACTGTAAACACCATTTTCCTTTGCCTCAATAATGGCTTCGTAGTTGGCTTTTTTGTGCCAAGACTACGATATTTGTTGCATATTGTTGTCATACGTGGACCACTTCTTATTTGGTTTCGTTTCAGTAGGTTCGTTAATCCTTTTGGTACGTAGTTTCTCGTAAATGGTACGAAACTATTGGTCTATTTCGATTTTATGAAACCTTTCATGGATTAGTGCAAGATTCAACTTTGAACTTGAAATTTCCCGAACGAAATCGAGCAATTCAATTATGATACTGAAATTTACTCAAGCTCTTATCACAATGGTACAGGTTTCAATCAGTCTGCGCTGCAGAAACCCATTGTCAAAAGTAATGTTTGAATGACTTTGAACTGTAGAATCTTCTATAGACTGTAAACTATTGAACTATTGCAATAACTAGAAATGAACTCCTCGCAATGCCATTCAACACTTAGGTTACCTACTTGTTTGCTTATTCAGTTTCTTTTTTTTACCTACCCGTTTCAGCATTTCTATTAATCATTACTTCAAACTGATTTGTAGGTTTAGAATATGATTAGTGATGAGAGGTTTAGAAGCAAAGAGTGACGAAAGTACTCAAAAAATCGGATGTGATTTTCATAAAACAACTTCCGAATTTCAATAATCTTGAGGGATATAATGTCCAAAACTATTTCACTGGTTTTATCAGTGCAAACCTTGAAGCAAAATTTGAATGACTTCGGGGATATTGAGCTGCATGAATTCACCTTGGATTCGTACATTGTCTGATGAAACTACAAAGTGAACAATAAGTTTCAGTTTGATTTGAAGGTAATATGGTCTTGATGTACCGAACTGAAAATAATTCTAAATAAAGGAAATCTAAGCGAAGATGGAGGGTGAAGGAATTAAAATCTTGGGATAGATCCTTGTCAACATAAATCCTGTAATCTCCTACAGATGATCATATTCACGAAGTGCTTGGCTACCTGTACATTGAATCGTTTGAATCTGATTTTGACCAATGACATTCGTTTTGTATGTATCCCCTCAATAACGAAGTTTCCTTATCATTGATTTTGGTGTTTAGGTATTGATGAATTCAAGGGAGTGAAAGATAAGATTGTTGGACAAAAAGAAATCCGTCACTCGGTGGTTATAGTAAATAATGAAAACGCGTTTATCGGTGGATCGTTTCGTTCATATAACGTGTCCTAATTTCTTGTATTACTAAATTTCATTAATAACGTAGTTCTAGGGGCCGACTTCCTTATCACTTTCTCGCTCTTTCCCAGCGACTGCATATTACTACAACTTTAGCTCGTGAATTTAGGAAAAGCATTGTTCGAGATATTATATCAGCTCGGAGCAGATGTTTATAAGTTAAATTGTAATTTCAGCTTGGTTCATTTAGTTTTGAAATTTAAGCTGTACAAGCTAGCAAATTTGTTCGGATTTATATTATGGCCGTGATGGTAGTGGTGGAGAAATAAGATCCGATGTAATTTACCGGGAAATATTTTACCAACTACTTAAGAACTTGATATTAATTTGAGACTTAAAGCGAAATTGATATATTTTGTAATTTTTAAGCCGATAAATACCGGATATGGATTTACAATGTTATAGTTTGATAAAACTGTTTCTTTAGAATGTGAAAAAGTTTAATGAACACGATTATTTTTTCGTACAACCGTCTAAAAAATATTTATTTATCTTTATTAATGCGTAAATGTTAATTTACATTGTCAAAATAGTTCATAAAATAAACATAAATTTAGGGTGGATTTCGCAGATTTCAAGCGTGAAACTTATCATTTTAATATGAATTATTACTTTTCGGGGAGTCAATTTTTAATTGTTTATTCGTCATAAAATAATTTCGTTTATTGGAATATTGATAGTAAAGTTTGAACAATTATTTCCAACATGATTTCTCCATGTTTGTTGTTGATCAGAAAGAAGATGGACAATTCAATATTGTGCTAGGAATCTCAATTTTTTTACTCAAACTATCTTTGCTATGGAGGTAGATTTCAAGCCATCGTGGCGTTTTATGGATGCATTTTTTCGAAACAACAGTCGTTTAGAAAAATTCACGTCAAGACATATTTATTTTTTAAATATTTCAGTCTATGTAAATTCACATTCAAAGTTGAACAAAATATGATGTTTGTATTTTGTGTATTCGTGTTTTCGTGGCACATTGAAGAGAATTTTTAGCCTCGATCTGTGGTAGTGGGCAAACAATTGACACTTTCTTGTGACATCATTTTACGTACTCATACAAAAATAACTATTTCCGTGTTGGTTTCAACCAACAAGAACGTTCTATTTAGTTAATTTGTTTAATTTTCCATTTTCTGACTTGAAGGCTCACACAAAATTCATTCAAGTCGATCCAGCCGTTTAGTTGACAGTATAGATAAAGAACCTAGATACCGATTGCAGCGCCATCTGCCGGGCTGATTTGTGAATCTGAACTATTGATTCTCATACTTTTTTGTTTAAAAATTTTGCTCGATCCAGTGGATCTACGTTACTACCAATTTCTTACAATACATTACAGTTGCTAAGCTTCTTAAGATATTATCTGCCTGTTCATGATCGGAACCAAATAAATTCCCATGGACCCCCATTTTTTAATCACTCTCAACGTATGCACCCGTTAAGTCTCCCGTCGACCCCTGGAGGTCCACGTGAACCACTTTGGAAGTCAAGGATCTAAACTGAGCGAGCAAAGGACGCCACTGCAATTGAGGATCGTGACAGGCTAGATTTGAAGTCTACAGGACAACCTTTTGAATAATCACAATAAATACGATTCATCATATTCCCTAGAATATGACAAAGCAATTAGAATTATGACAAAAAACGGCAATATCGATTCTCGATTGTTAAATACCAACACGACATTTATTCCTATTTATCGACGTAATATTTTCGAGTCGATGTGAATTGTCAAGCTAGTCATGTCCGATGATATGCATCTTTGAATGCATTTATATGAAAAAAATGTTTCTTTATTATAGCTATCATAAAACGCAGACAGAAAGTGAATTGTTTGTTTCAAATGTCAGTTTAAAATGGTTGCAAGAGAAGTTAGTATTAAATGTCAATATTTAGACAAGAACAAGAAATTTTCATAATATAAAATCTATTCACTGGAATAAGACATTTGAGAATTACGAAATTGAAGAAAATAAGAAAATTTTTCCCAACTCACGAGGTATGTTTTGCCTTTAAGACCTCTTGGGTCATAAATAAGAGACGCATCGATTTTGTTATTAACAAATTTATACAGATACACTAATTTATCTACGTATGAAGAATGAAGACTTAAGTATAATGAGAGATCATTTTTTCTAACTGAACAAGTCTGTTGTCAGTGAGTTGAAGTGAACTTCTTCACTGGTAAAGAAACATTGTCCACTTAACTACGCTTTTACTTCGCGAAAGATGTGATTGTCACTGAGTGCTGGATCAGGACTGTAAGGTGAATAGTCAAAGACATCCCACATAAAATTTTGGCACCATTAAATCGAAATATCTCACTGTGAACTTTATATGATGTTAAATGATCAAAAAACTTGAAGCCTTTGAGATGCGGTTCTATAGATACGCCCTGAAGATACTCTGGACTGACAGAATCACCAACGACGAAGTACCAAGACGCATATGTCGCAAAAGAAGCTGTTGACAATTATTAAGATAAGAAAAATATCTTTCGCAACGACAAATCCAATGGTTCTATAACATAAGAATGATATTTCATGATATCAACGAGTTTTCATCCCCAACCAACGTAGTTATTAGTAGACCAAAGTCTAGTAATAATAGTCGTCAAGAAACAGTTTCCTTCAATGTTATTTCTAATGAGAAACGTTAGAGCTGATGCCATTCGTTTCATTCTGTAGCTCACGCTCAACAACAATGATTTCTCAGTAATAATTTTTTATACCACAGACCGCGAATCATTTGGAAATTTTGTTCACTGTTTTTAAACCTTCGGACCTTCTGAATCACTAGGTTAACGCGGTCAGCAGATTTGTTCATCAGACTACTTTCCTCACGGACGTCTTTTCGATCTTTTATACATCATTGTAGGTCTTTCACTGTATAAATAAAAGAAAATCTCTTGATCAATCGAGACTATCCAGGTTCAGGTTTTGAAGTAAGAGTCAAACTTCTCATCTATCAAAATCTCATTTAGAGTATTCAACTGATAAAGTATAAAAGATTGTATTGATAAATTGTTGTTATTAGAACCAACAAACTACAACTGTCGTAAATTTTTTAAAAATAATCAGTTAGAAAAGATGCGGGACAATATTTCTTTGATTCATTAAGATTTTAACATAATTATTCGCCCGTAGCTTAGCGATCACCGAAAGATTAATTTATCACAAATTATCATGACATAACGTGTATTTCTAGATCTCGAAATTCCGATTCCGCAAAGTTTGACAGTACCAACCATTCTGTTGTAATGTTCATTAGCCATACCCATCCGATTCTTATGGGGCTTTTAACCGAAACAAATTCTAATGATGGTAGTTTTCGGCTATAGACTTCGAAGTCATCGAGAAACATGTATTTGTAGTAAAGTTTTCAAAAAAAAAGAAAACCTGCACCTGCATAAAGTTCATCAGATAACCTGGAGAGACGTTTTATGAAATCTTCATGAGACATTGTGATGAAAATCCAAATTTTGGTGCAGCACCACATTATGGTCTGATTGTTCGAAGGTTTCTGGTGGATTGGAGACGTGGATCAATGGAGTAGTTACCTAGGTCATCTGATCTTATGCGTCTCCATTTTTTTCTATGGAAAACAGATTTAAAAGACTTGATATAACTTCGCGATGGTCTTGAATTTAATTATCAATGAGGTGTACTATTATTTTGGCATGTTAGATATTGACATAGTTTTGACAATTTCTGTAATAGTTTTGGTTTAATAGTCAATTTGAAAGTTGTTACTAGAGTTAAGTTATTATTATATCACCCTTATTTAATTCATTTTTTTTGAATGCAGGAAAACAAAATATAACTTTGAAATATCCCTATTTCAATTATAGTTGCATTTAAGACAAAAAAAAACAAAAAGCTAAACAAATAATTCATATATTAGAATTCCAAACGACTTTACGAAATGTAAGAAACGTGTACAATTTATAAAAATATCCTAGTTGTACCGTCAGAATATTGTAGATGATAAAATTTTATCATCTCGGTATATAATTTGCCTGTTCTTTGATATTCCTCTATACACATATAATATACATTCTTCAGGCTTAGAGAGGCTTTTTTTGATGTGGAAATTTATTCGTTCGTGCGCTTTAGGTATAAAACCCTCTATACTTATAAATCTGTCTTATATATTTATATGAAATACGTCGTGCGGACGGACGACGTAGCTGCGGCAAACGCAAACATTTCTTCTTAAAACATATTATAAGAGGGGATGCTGCATCTCGTATATGTCTGAGCAATATTCTCGCTCATATTCGGCGGACGACTAACCTCATTGAAGTGAAAAACGAGAGAAATGAAAAAGCACTGGGTAATCTCTGAACCGGAAATAAATAAACCCTTAAAACAAAAAAGGGATATATACCTACATTGAATTTTATATAGCACTCAACTGAAAATTTTGTTTATTTTTCTGTGGTAACGATATTAGGATCAAATCATTGCAGTTTTTTTATTACGATAAATATTTTTCATTTTTCTCTCACGGTAGATTTATGTCTACACATTTGATGTTAGTCTTAAAGGATTTTAAACCTTTATATCATGGGCGCTAGTCTTAGGGTCGAAGATGGCGAAGAGATAGCACAATAATCAAAGTTCTATAACTAACTTAAATATACATTCATTCAATTTTGTTGCACGTGCCTCATCTCTAGAAGCAATGTAGCTCCGCTAGAGATCTGCTCGCTCCACTAAGGAAACAGGAAGGGGTCAATGTAAAACGAAGAGATATTTCGGTTTTTTCTAAAACGTGCTACCAGGTATATCCAAGACAATTAAGTTGATTGAGTTGTGTTGCGACATTAACAAGGTTATAGAAGAAATGTGAATTGTAATTCCCAAAAGAAGACAACTTGGAATTCTCTAGGTCAAGTATCTATCACGTGCAAGTAGCGCGCGAAATATCCATGTTCGGATAGAAATTGTGTGAGGTAAAACCCACCTTTGTCATGGTGCCTTTCTATCCAAGGTTGCAAGTCCACTCTCTTCTTTGTTCTTGCTCACTAGAATGTTTTTCTCTTTCCGAATACCTCGGAAGTAAGAAATTTCACCGGAATACCTCCGCAATCGTCTCTTACTTGCCGCCGGTGCACCGACTATAAACCTGTTGAGATGCAAGACGAATCTGCTTCTAGAAGTTCAGCTTACTATAGATAGTTATTCCAAGAATTTTGCCTGTGCTTTCCGTTTGAATTTGCTTATCTGCCACTTGAATAAAAACAATGTCAATAACAATGTCAATGGGCTTTTTCGTGAGAATATATCAAAAATCCATTAAAGTGTATTGATGTATAATATTAGCTTCCGTCCAAAGGAATACGAGATGAAATAAGGACAAATTTTTTACTTTCCATATTCGACGAAAATGCCTTTTTCCAGTATTTTTCATGTAAATAATATATTTTTTGCTCCGTATCGGTTAAGGCAAGATTGTGGAAAATTATATAATTAAATATGGGGTTGCAAAATCTGCGTGTTTTCAAAATTTAAGGTATGTTTTGTATGATATGATTCAGAGATTGCTATCAGTTTAATATCAATAAGTACATTTTGAAAAATAAAAATAAATAATTATTTAAACACAAAATAGCGGTATACGGAGGAATATAAATTTTTAAGCTCTCCTATGAGGACTAAATGGTTCGTTATTTTTTCGGTGATTTTGCCGTTAAATATAAAATGATAAAAATATCATTTTTAATATCGAAAATTGAAAAATTTTAACGTTAATACTAGATTCAGAAAAAAAAAACGTGAAATTGATTCTCTTTGTAATACTAAAACTTCCATAATTGAAATCAATAATCGCTTCTCCTCAAGTTGAAACTCTACTTCAACCTCTCATTCCACGATTAGGTTCCGACAAGCTCTAAAAATAAAAATCCGATTAGAGATTTAAGTGAATATAAAAAAGCTTCAGGATCTTTCATTCTTCACGAATGAAATTATTAGGATGAATTGTCATTAGACTTTTAATTGTTTATTTTCTATTCATTAATTATTGAATTGCTTTTGAGCAAAGAATTATATCTATAAACAAACAATATGAGTCACTTATAAGTCAAATTATGGTTATACTTGATGATTATGAATGTGTCTGTTCAAAATTCTTGTAATATAGAACAAGGGGGTGCCGCATTTCCTACCCTTAAATATTGTAACGTTCTTTCGTCGCTACGAGACGGTTTGACGCCAAATCTAAAACATCGGGTTGCCTCGGGCGCCAGTTTTTCATCGTGGTATGTTGCACTTGCTCCGGACAGCGTCAGTGAAGAAAATAAAATACTCCAGGGGTCAGTACGGTGATGACTAATACGTTGAAGCCAGAATAAAAATTCAAAAAAGGAATATCAAGGAATACAGTATGGAACTGATAAATTTTTCAATAAATAAATGAGGGCGTATTGAGAAAAACGCTTGGAAATCAATCAATTTGAATTTTTATAATGGGGTGACAGGGTGTGTCATTTTTAATACAACTCCCTGTATATCATTTATTTTCTGGATTTTTCAGAAAATTCTAGACATAATTCATGTACAATGTCCTATCTTCAACTATTTCACGGTCACGTTAATCATCAAAATTGTCAGGATTAGTTTGAAGAGAATCGTCAACATACGGAATATTGGAAATATCGTAAGTCCCTTTTTCCATTTGTGGTATAGTTCTTCCAATATCAATTCATAATTCATAAATATGCACGGCACTCACACCAAATTGTTCACATTGTAAAAAATTCAGTAAATATCTAACAAACCATCAGTCCACGTGGACTCTCATCTCCACTGTTTACCAATGACAACATCGAATCGTAATTTAATTAATAAATTTATTCAAATAAATAGAAATATGAAGTTCTTTAGACCGTTGGCGAATGACAAGACGATGAAATTGCACAGTGTGGTGAGAATAAAGACGGGTATGAATTTTATAATGAAGATTTAGATATGCAAATACAGCAAATTATTTTAAATATATTCGAATGTTTGAAAGAGGAGAATATTCAGCAATCCGATATTGCAATCATAATAAGAATTGCTGAATTAACTAGAGAAAATTAATTTTCCTTTTATCGAGTAGTCACGACACAGTTGACAAAGCTACTAAGGATTTTATACGTAGGACAATTTATAGTTTATATGAGGAGAATGGGGTTGCGACATTAGAAGTAATACAGCAAAAGGTAGCAGATTATCCAGAATAAAATTATACGAGTTTACAAAAATTGCGTCAAGAACTGAGTAAAAGTTAGGTTGTAGAACTCGTGAAGAAAGTTCTTGTAGCAAACCACCAAAAGCTTTGGAAAACTGTGCTGATAATGATGTCAAAGAAGAAAATGATTATGTGGTATCAACCTTCTTTACAACCCTTTATAATTCAATCGAATAATAACTCTAATTCTAATTATTTGCAAAAAATCAATTCTCCTTTATGGTTTTTGCTTTTCAAAAGAAAAAACGGATGGATGCCAGATAGGGGTACAAAAAGGGCTCAGGTCACGTCTGGTACCCTGTTTAAACCAAACAATTTAGTTCCAAGTAGTAGTAGACTACAATTAAGTACATATTTTAAAAGTCTTTATAAAAATAATAAATTTATAAAATGATGGATAGTTCAAACAAAATTTTTAGGTTTTTATAATCTGCAATTGATATATTCTGATCCAGCAAACTTGCGTATAATATGGTTTCAGCAAGATGGATCACCGCCCCATTACCGAATCAATGTCCTACAGTAAGTGAACCAATTTTTTCCAAATAGATAAATAAGAAGGCGCGGATTGATGTAATGGCAAGCAGGATCTTCCGATCTTTTTTACTGCCCTATGAGGGGGAAAGAAAGCTAATACGTTCCATACAACGGGCGGTGCTGTACTGTGAGTTCGAATGGGACTTTCAACCCACTAAATCACCTTTGAACACCATGGGAGTGATGTACGCCGGAAAGACAAATACTGTCATGTCATCAGCGCATCTCCCATTACACCTATCACATGTCTATTTGCTCATTTTTTTCTCTATCTTCCCTATATTTCCTCTTCATTTCTTCTATCATGAAGTGACAGTAAACTTCTTCGTGAATAATATACTATTAATATCCGGTCTAAAGCAGCATTAGAAATTAATTATTAATAGTTCATTTTTCAAAGTACTTTCAAACTATTGTCATTTCAATCCTCCGATCTTTCATTCCACATGCATGGAAAGATATCAGATGCCTATTGTTATATAAAAAAAATTTCACTTACTAAAATCTGAATTCAAATAGAAATCACGAAGATATACCAGCCCTATGTTGTTTGAAAACATGTCAATGTATTCCGGTAACTCTACGGCGCACAATAAAGCGTAAAATAGTGTTCATCAAGATAAACACTCCTGTATCCCTCTATTCGAGAACAAAATGAGAGATATACTAATGGATCCAAACCTAGTCCTCCTAATCACTGATTCCACTGACCAACAAAAGCCTAATGCGACATATGGGCGTCATTGTTTCCAAATGTGGAACTTTGGACGGCCATTACAGCCAGATTACAAAGGCAGGTGTAGTTGTACAATACTGAAATAAAGGAATCTTAATCCCACTAAGTATAGGTAACGCACATCGGTCCTTTATGTATCAAGGAGAACCCTTATTGTAGCAATTATTTTGTAATTTCCGTATATGTAGGGAAAATCGATGTTGTTTGCATTTCTATTAGAAATTCATTCTCAAGTTCATTCTATTTTTATAATAAGTGGATTATTCTACTTACATTTAATACTTCAAAAGATATTGATAAAATTATACATAATTATAAAATAAAATTAGTTATAAATATTCAAAATAGTACAAAGTTTCCATATTTTTTCATCATTCAAATATTGTTGTGATGTTAGTGAAGAAATAAAATAGGGGGTGGCTTCCAATGTTCACTTTGTCTATTAAATAATTATACAAAAAGAAAGCCTTAATATTCGTTTGTTTTAAGCCAACATTCAGCACAAGCTCTTTGAGACCTTGGTAAAACCATCATGTCGCGCGTCACTTGCAACTTTTCATTTAAATACAAATTTTTTCTCACGCTAGAATTCCGTCATGGATCTTAATAAATAGTTACCTGACGGTGCAAAGTCCGGACTGGATGCTGTCCACAATATACTTCGATATAGATAGACCATTAGTCACCCAACAAAACTTTCCGCTCGAATCGACTTCTCTTTGCGACTGGTTTCAGTAATGTCTAACCACTGATTTTCCATGTGATCGGGTAACATTCGGCATTTCGCCAGGGCAAGGCATCATCACTTCTCGACGCTCGGAACATAGATAAAGAATTTGCATCTTCGAAGTTTTACAACGTTGACTGAAATTTTAACCAAAAACCTCTTCGCATTCGTCATCATATCATAATACGAATACTTCAATAATTTTGCCCTCCAATTCGTTTCTTCTTTGAGTTCACATCATTCAATATTTTATCCAATATGATATTTGTTATTTTTGTTTTGATGTTCTTACAAATGTGTTAATAATCAGTTAATTGGACACCATCAAAAGTCGGGATGAGGTTCACTTAATCTTAAGAAAGCTGTCTTACTAAACTCAAAGATAAATTCCGATTCGGAATGAAATTTTTATGAACAGATTCATGAAAGCTGGTGCCTCAAACGTTTTTTTCTTCAGCTTTTTCTCACTTTTTTGTTGAAATGAAAAATAATTTACTTTTTTTCTGTTAGCATGATGTTTTGCCTTAAAGCAGTTTCCGTAATCAATAAAGACAAATATCACCAGTAGACGTTTTCTCAGATCTAACAGCACCTAGAAAACATCGGGGCCAAATTTGCAGAATAGAATAGATACGGGAGAAATTTGGAATGTAAATGTTATTTCGGCAGTGTGGTTTTGAATCAAAATTTTGTATTTGCTTATGCACATGGTCCTGGTTTTCAGGTTTTTCACCTTTAGACCATTCTCCGTCTTCAGATCGCGAAAAATGGCAGGTCACTAGGCATTTAAAAAACAGACAGTAGACTGTATCCGTGGCTTACAGTTTATTTTTCAAGAATTTAATAGTTCTTCAGAAAGTATTTGAGCTAACTAGGAAGTTCTGAAAACAATTGAGGAAGGCTAGAAAATGAACAAACAGTCAACGAGTCTGCGTTTCAACTACAACATAATATGATAGGAGTAAACGCTAAAAAAAGGTCTTAATATCAAAATGTTCAATTCGAAAAGAAGAATGAGACAATATCACGCCTGATATGTGATATATGCGAATTACAGGATGGTGCTACAAGTCAAGAAAATATTCCAGAAATCCATTGCCGAAGAGACCAAGACCCGCATAGGTCTGAAGTGCCACACGGTATAATAAAGAGAGTACATATTTTAATATCACTGTTTTCAAATCTTTGCTACGAGTTTTGGTTAGGATATTCTGAAGGTACATAGGAGTTTCCTCTTATATTTTGGTGAAGTTCACATTTACCCACGTTTTACACTATTCTACACAGAAAAAAGTTTCCAACACCAATCTGTCATTGAAATTATGTTATGGAACTATAGTTTTTAGCTTTAGCTGATACTATGAATGATATAATTGGTTATTATCGCATATCTAACTGATCTATTGAAATTTGGTTAATAACGCTGCTCCACCATGTGGATAACCTCAGTTGAATTGATTAGCTAAATAATCTGGTGAAATACTTCAACAGTGTATTTTTATACAATACCAATACCAACTTCAACCAATATGAAATGGAAATATAATTCCGTTTATAGCTAGGGTAATATCAGACAATAATAAACGGCACCTTTATGTACTTCCATCAAATTCTGAAACCGATCTAGTTCAAATATTCATTGCCTTCCTCGCTCTATCTCTCTCTCTCATGTTTTGTATAGTCATTTATGTCTCCAATGAACCCTTCGCGTACATAATAATTGATATTGTCTACGTTAGCTAAAAGCTGCTACTATTTGGTAGTCACGTGATCAATTCATTAGACCTGACAGGAATACGGACATTTATTATATACGTGAAATTATATGGTTATTCATAATTGGTGTATTGGTTCAAATTGAAATAACTGTAATGATTTATTAGCAATAATTTTATTGATTTTTCGAATCTGTTTCATTAAGAAGATTTTTATGTATTTTTATCACCGTCCAAACGTCAACGTCTCAACAAGCAAAGATTCTGAAGGGATCACGTAGAAAGAATGCCAGAAGACAGATGGGCTAAAACTCAGAGACCTAACACACGCAGACCTGTAGGCGGACCACCAAAGAGGCGGTACGAGAGTTGGACTTCAGCTTCTCAGGAAGATCCAAACGTACAGGACAGAAAGAAGAAGACAGTCTTAACAGGCCAAAGTCTGGTAACCGTGTTTTGGCATCTCGTTTATCAAATTAAAGTAGCAACAAGATGCGACCCCTTACCGCATCACTCTAACTAAAATTATGATACCAGACTTAATTTACACACAAAATTTGATCAGATCTTTTAGATGGGAACGTATAGGATTTAACGCCAAATGATGTTTACTTATTCCTCTACTAAAAACTGATTGTCGTCAACAAGTGTTTCACCACAGATAACGAGCTGCAAAAAGCAGATTATCCTCGCAGACGGCAAACGTTTGGTTCCTAGATAAACTAAAATTTGTCAAACATTAAGACAAATCTTCAACAACTTATGTAATAGTTGTTCACCAGTCAGGTAGCAAATCTGTCTGGAGGTTAAACGTCTCACCTTTTCTAGTTTTAAAAATGATCAAAGTAAGTACCGTAAGTATTTGTCGCTCAATAGCTCAGCTTTTACAGAGGATGTACTGAACTGGACTGGGAGTTTTCCCGATGGTAATTCACCACACAGTGTCCAATAAGCATAGCAGCAACTGTGGCTTGATGAAAGGACTTTTTGGCTAGTTAGTAGAATGATTCGATCGTAAGCTGGCACATAGAATTATTTAGTTATTTGTAGAGTCAAAAATTATTATGAAGGTAACTGACATTAATATGTATTATTTTTCTTTATCAACTTTGGTTTCGAAGTTAAAAGCGCTTCTAGTCTTAAATCACGAATTTCCAACTACATAACAGAATGACTTATTGGAATCTGTAGCGTTGCGTGACTACTTGTACTTATTATAATAATGGAGTCCTTACCATCCGTTCTATTCTAGATATAATGAAATGATACGTTGTTTTAGTTCCTATAGATAAATTGAAATAGATATTGATTCAATAGCTTACGTATTTCAAATTGTTTGTATTTCTATATTTATATATAAATATTTGGCACAATATACAATGAGGTGCAAATATTAGTCGGAACATTTGTATGAAAACTAGTGACTCATAATTAGAATCAATATTATGTAATATAAATAATTTTAAATATATTTTTTTCTATTTTCAACCCGTATAATTCAACAGGAATATTGATATAATACCTTTAGCGAGTGCACACAAATAAGAGAATTTCTAGTTTCAATTAAATTTTAGTAAAAAAAATTTTATTCACCACCTTTCAAGGGATCGGCTGAGGTAATTTTTTTATTGGAAAGAACCTTAATTTTATACGGGCAATTACCTCCTGAATCTATCACAACATTATTTTCACGTCATCTACTCTCGAGTTTTTTGCATCATATCCCCCCGGAACACCCTGTATATACAAATCATTAAATCAGGTATAATTTTAAATATAGAATAGATCATACAAACCTAAAAAATTAAGTTAAGCGACAATTATAGAAAAATTATTGTAAGTAGTTAGTTCTCTCCGATTCTTAATATTGTAAAGACGTACTTTCGAAACTCTAATTTAAATAAACACAATTATCTACGTGTTTAATTATTTTTCAAAAATTTACCGTTACCCAATCCATAATCCCAACAAAATCTGTACCAATATATTCAAATTAAGTTCAGAAACTTTTCAGACTACCCTCGTAGTTATTGATGTTTATTGCATCTATTGTTTTAGTGCGATAACCAGCATTATTCAGTAGAAAGAATTCTAATTCTGTTGATTGACTTATATTCAAGATATATCTTGAAGATTTCTAATGTTTTTGTAATTTTTTTTTCTATTGTATTGAAAAGAAACTCTCGGTGTACTTGATAGAATTAAAATGAGTTAATGACAATCCAAAAATTGTTCATCGAACGAATGAACGATAATAATAAATATTGAAAATATATATAACTAGTTTCGCCTAGTGGACAATTTATACGATGTTAGAAATAAATAAAAAGAAAAGAACGGTGAATTATATTTTTTGTAAGGTCAAAAATATCCGACTCTCCATAGTCCCTTATTGATTCTTTGTATTAAGAGAGGAAACATTTGGAGCTTTAGCAATTCAATTCCAGAAATCCCATACATTATTTCTATTTAAAGTTGAGTTTATTTCCCGGTTTATTCCGAATTTTCTTCAGACAGTAAGGCGATAAAAAGCCGACAATGCTCCGAAACGTAGTAAATTATCTAGGAAATTTTTAATGAGGCATGGAAAAAGAAAAATATTAGATTGTTGGGAATTACTGGACATAAATATGCCGCCAGAGACTGGGGGAATACTAAGTTATGCGTCTAGGAGCACCCGAGACGCTCATATAACAACAGCGAAATGCACTTTTCTAGACTACTGGATTACGGAACATCTCTACTCGATATACAATGTGATAGTTAATAATATTATGATTGAAAATTATTTTCAAAAGTATTGAATACCAATTTGATTCATACGAAGATGGTTCCAGATGTACTTAGATCTTACATAGAGATGGCGGTAGTTGTTTGAAAAATACCACTGCACTACACAATCTATAGAGTATATATTTGAAGACACCACGTTGTTTAGTATTGCGAATGCTCCTTCGCTATAAGCAGTAAAATATTGGGTAGTAAAGGTTAAACGACCTGCGAAGACCAGCATCGCTGTATTCGACCAAATGAGGTGACGACTCCAGAAAAGTTGAAGAAAACTCACATAGCGGTACTGGATGATTGACGACTGAAAGTGCGTGAGCTAGCAGACGTAGAAGGCATTTCAAAAAGTGCGGTACATCACATATTAATTGAGAATTTGGACGTGGGAAAGCTCTGCCGTGTTTGCTTACAATGGAACATCACATAACCATGGATGAAACGTGGGTTCATTACTTTACACCCGATATAAAAGAAAAATCAAAACAATGGACTAAAAATAGAGAACCAGCTCCAAAAAACGCGGCTATGGCTGTTCTGAAAGCAAGGTCATGGGGTTGCGAAAAAGGAAAAACTATCATCGGCGAGTATTACGCGTTTGAACGGAGAAATCCAGCAATATGACCGAATTTAGCTAAGAAAAAAGTGTTATTTCATCAAGCCAATACACCAGTTCAAACATGGACAAAATTAATAATTTAAAGTTTGAATTGCTACTTCATGCATTCTAATCACCAGATTTAGTCTCCTCGGATTATTTTTTGTTCCCAGACTTGAAAAAATGACTCGGTGGTCAAGGATTTTCCAACAATGAAGAGATGATGTCGGCAGTAAATGAGTATTTTGAGAAGCTTGACGATTCTTATTATAAAAAGGAGATTACGTTGAAAAGTAAAGATATTTTTTTTTCAAAATTTGTGAAAGGTCCTCACTTCTTGCTAACAGAATTATGTCAACTATGTACCAAAGAATATCAGTTTTTGCATTCAGATCTTTTCATTTTCTTGAACAAGATTTGTATTTCGAAGAGCATTAAACAAACAAGGGGTTTTAGAAACAGAAATAATTTTCAAATAATATAAATTAACTATAGACGAAATGGGCAAGAAGAATGATCATACTGTTCTAAGATAACCACGTACTACTGGATTTCGAATCCAATAGAATTAATATGAATAGACAATAACTAATAAACACTTCACACAAAAAATCCATCTCCTTTGTGGGACCGATAATTGGAGAAATGCCATAAATCATGTAAAAAGAGTTGAAAACCAATATATGCAAAACGTACCAGTTTTAAGTAGAGTTGTAATCCATTTAAGTGACAGTGATTCTGAGGAAGATGAATGTGATGCCAAAGATTTTTTGGTATATCATCAAAAAGTGCTTTTACCCTAATTTCCAAGTTACAAAACTTTGAAGCTACAAATCTTCATCTTCATATTTAATTTTACTGAAATTATCTTTGCTTGTTATATTAAGTACAACTCTGTACAATTCTTATTGATGTGTTTGTTATCTATGTTTGTAAGTCGATTATGATTTAACAAAATGAAAACATCTGTAAGAATATTTCGCTGTTTGATGACTGGTTTTATGCATAAAAGCAGTTTACCAACTTATGAAATATATTAGTAAACTGTAGGCGTGGAGTTTTGCTTTTTAAAGATGTTTACACATCAAATTAATCAACACTTTTGTGGCATATTCGGTGTAAATATCAAAAAATCGTGAACATATTGGTAATACCATCCAAACGCTTTTCTACGATGCCTGGAAGTTGCGAATGTAGAAGGATTATTATAACAAACCAAGCCTGATACTAGCAAAATTTGGGAGTTGTTTTCTAGGACCCGTTCTACATACCTTCAATTGTTTTGATAATATTCAGTGTTATCTATTTATCGTACAAAATATTAGTAGAAATCATTCGCTAGACTGACTTAATCAAAATCAAACAAACACAGGAGTACCAATTGACTGTATTCTAGTACCACCTATTTGCAATGTGCATTGATTTTTGACGTTCATTTATATAAATTTCCAACGCATAAGAAAATTAATCTTTGTTCTATATATCCAATCATTCATTACGTGTTATTTGACGCATCTATTTGATTTAATGGAATACGTGTATGAAGACTGGAAATTATCAATAATTTTGGCATATTTCCAAATGGAACAAAAACACTTTTCTTATATTCTACAACGTTAAGAAGTAGACCAATTATAGTTCCACAGTTTTCTTCTAGAAATATCGCCTCTCGGCAGTAGCATTTCTAAAACTTTGCAGAAGTATAACGATTCCCGCGTTGAAAATTATTCTGATTTAGATGTTCCTTCCGAAAATAGCTATGTTAGAAAGAGAATGATTTTCTCTGCGTAGATGCTCTCATTCTCGGACACTCATTTAGTGTATATATAATATTTAAGTTACAGTCGAGCTGAAACTATAGTTTTAAAAAAATTTTATTTGAAACTGCCTGATAGCACATAATTGTCACTTGATTTTAGTATAACCATCCCTAAAATGGATGATAAAATGATAGAGCTGGAAAATCGGATAGCAAAAGGTTGTAAGGAAATGGGATATCTAATTAAAATTTTGAAATCAACAGCAGTGAATATACGATTATTGAAATCTATGAGCAAGCCGACTGTTCTGTAATGAAAAATATTGAGTCTAATATTATACAAGTAGTCAGAGCTCAAAATGATTACAAGTACAATCACCGAGATAAAAGGAGAGAAAATTGAAAGGAAAATAGACAAGAAATGGATACGGAAGGTAAAATTTTAAGATTTAAGAAAAGTGGGACTAACTGAGTTAAGAAAAGGAATGGAGGAGACAAATGTATGGAGAGAAGTAGGTTAGGTTCTGTAGGTTGTAGTGTTGAGTACGTGGTTTGGTGGCTGATTCTACAGACTTGCACTTCTCCAAAGAAAGAGCTCCGGTGAATTGACTTTTTGAGGCGTCTGCATGTCGAGGTGGTCTTGCAAATACTGCTCTGGCTGGGATTATGTTGAACAGCTCGGAGGAGCATTTGCTGTGGTAATATCGGTAGTATTAAGGTCAGATCAGCTCTACGCTGTCCAAGTTTCTGGTCAAATGTATATTTTCCTGTAAAATTTATACTTTTGATAGTCTTTACGCCGAATTTGGTTATTGATTCTTAGCATAGATATGAGAGAAAAGCCAGATCAATAGGAAAAGTTACGTTTGCTGAATTGAAGCAGCATCAATCAGCGCAATGCAATTATTGTCTTAAAAACATCAGTTGCTGATGTCAAAACAAGTCAACCTTGTTAATTTTTTCGCCTATGCTTTAGAAACGAAACATTTATATATATATATATATATATATATATATATATATATATATATATATATGTGCAACTATCCTCTTCTGGCAACTAAAGTTGTTGGATGAAAAATATTAGAATTTTCTACTATCAATTTATTATATTTTCGCGTTTTGAAAATGTTGAATTTCGTATATTTTAGATGAAACCCTAGCCATGTGGAACGTGACAATTTTAAGAACAGGCACATCTGGGTAAAAGAATAAAACCACAATTCGCCGCTCTCTTATTAGCATCTAAATATACTTCTTGGTATATATAACACTTGTAAGCCTGAATTATGTATAGCGATCGTTTTTTAAAGAACAGATGTTCCTTCACACCTCCCTCTTTTTACTTTTCTTTTTTTATTCATACCCTTCACCTTCGTACTAGTTTAAATTAAATCTTATAATGATGCTCGGTGATGGTCTTTTATTAATCTTAGATTCGCCCCCCTTTTTGATTGAATAAATATGATAAACTACAATTTTGTTCAACTGAACGCATTCTCATATTTTCTTATTTCGTTCATTTACCTTTTCGGTTATACAAAATTTATAATGGAATTTATAAATAAGGTTGACACTCCAAGAGATTTATCCTTTCATAAGACTTTTATAAAATAATCAAAAAGTCGAGTTCATAAAAAAGGTCTAAGAATGTGGAATTTGAATGTTTCGTAAAGTATCCAAGCGATTGGGAGGATGGAGTCCATTTGTATAGGAGTCTTTCTTCGAGGGAACACCTCTCAACTAAAGGAAAACGGCTCATAATTGAACTTGGACAACTATATTGGGTAATTGGCGGAAAATCACAGCTATCTGTCGATAATGAGTTATTGATATATAAGACAAAACTTGGACATGACAATTATCCCAAACGCTTCCCAAAAAACCGGCGCCATGACCTTGCAAGCACATGGAACTGTCTTGTCCTTTTTGGAACCGATTCTCCATTTTCAGTCCATTGGTTTGATTGTCTTTATATTTCGGGTCTAAAGTTCCATCCAAGGTTATAAAACGGAGCAAAAATTCGGCTCTACTTCTGTCAAACACTTGATGAAACATCTTACGACGCGGCGTCTTCAGAATTGAATTTGCTGTAAATATTGTGCACTTTCTAATACAATGGGTATTTTTCAAGCAACTACCGCCATCTCTAAGTGAGGCCAGGTACTTCTGGAACCATTGTCGTACTTTAACTGCAGCTCTGATCAAAATTAGTGAAGGATCAATAGATTCAATTTAAAAATATATATAATATTTTTATTGTACAACACATTCTCTAAATTGGAAAATATTTATTTCTCAGAATTTTTAGGTTAAAAATTACTGTCACATCTCGGTTATTCATATAGAGATAGTAGAATTTTTTGTTGTACAATCCATAGTATAAGTAGTTTTCAGAAACCCCATTTTCAGTTGCTTCTCAAGGGTAACCAAGTAGAACTCTAAAGGGAACTATAGTTATTAAGAAGGGATAAACTTATTCCAACTATTCATAGGAATGGATAATCCCCTGAGGAGTAAAGAGCCACCGTTTCAGAACCCAACTAGACAATATAAATTTTTTAGGAAACTGTACATTCCATTGGGAGAGTAATTATATTCTTTATTAACCAATGAAAATAGTTTTGGCAATCACTTCTCAAATGAAGATAAAGCTTTTCTTTTAAGTATTTCTATAAGGTCTATAAAGAGTCAATAATCACTGGGGAGCAGATATAGAGAATACACCGGGTGGTCTAACAAATTTAATCAGTTTTGTTATGTGAATTAACTTCATAACATTTTTTGATGGTATTGTTTTCTTTAATTCCGCAATCCAAAATACTTCCACTTCTGTCTAGTTAGTTTATAGACAAAGTAACTTGCATGAATCAAAATAGGCCATTGTTTGAGTTTTTTGCCGCTTTCTACAAAACTGACAGACTTCTTGAAATAAACTTATCTGTTTACACATATCGACACAAAAATTCGAACATTACCAATTACCTAGTGAATTTTTTGGGAAAATATTCATGTGTCTGATGTCTCCAACTCCACCGCTATCTCACGCAACTTTAATTTGCAATCATTGAAAAAAAATTCTTGGAAATTTTCAATTTATTGCAAAACAACTGGAGAAATAATATAACATTTAAAGCGCTGTTTTCGCTGAGGTAGGAACACCAAGCTCCTGCTTTTTTTCTATCGAACTTTTTACTAAAAAAAACAGTGTTTTACTTTTAATATTTCGATCCAGGTTGAACCAAATGTAAAAAAGTCAACAAGTATGTTTTGAAAGCTTGGTACTAACAAAAAATGGTATAGCGCTTGACATACCTTCTGTATGTCTCGACAGTTAGTTAGTTTTCACCGCTCTCTGTAATAAATATAGGGTTTAATTTGTGATATACTTTTATGTTACATCTTGTATAATAAAATTTGATTCAATAACTGAACTCAAGTATAACTTATGAATGTTTTGACGATAGAAACAAAATTCCCGAGTTGCTGATGAAATGAAAGCTATTTCGGTCAATGTAATATTTGGGAGTGTGCCAAAGATCATAATTTAAACATCTTGCAGCATTTTTATGGCCCACTGAAATTTATTGAACTGTTTTTCTAATTCTTGTATACACTAGAACAAACATTCAACTGCTAATATTGTAGCAATAGAAATATTATATTTTTATTGGCTGACAAATTCTTACGGCCACTTATATGCGGTTCTTTAAAGGAATCTCGTAAATGGTTCGAGGCAAACAATGCGCGGTGATTGAATACTTGCGATCAAAAGAGTTGACCTCAAGGCAAATTCATAAATATGTTTATAATTATACAATGGTTGACAACCCAAGTCGTCTTTATATTTGCTCTCGCTACAATCATTTTATTTATACCATCTTTTCATCTATTTATTTTCGATATTTTCTTCACGATCCCAAATCTTTTCCCAATTTTGAATTATTGCGTTACAAAATTCAAGTTGGGTTGCGCTACAACTCGTGACGATTTTTATTTCGTTGAGATAAGAATGCGCCAACTCTGAACTGGGATATTTCAGGTAAACGAAAAGGTAGACCGAGTGCTTAATACATCTCGTGACGGATTTATTATCTACCTAATTCAATTTGTAAAGTTGTAAAGTAATCCATAAATTAAAACCTAGAATTTCTCCTTATTTTCACAATTTAATAATTAATACAGATCTTTCAAAAACTGAGGAGAATCTTTTTTCATTAATAGTATGATATTAAGTAATTAACAATGTTTAACTATCAAATAATTATATTTGGAAATTAATTTGAACTGTATTTTACACTTTCAAATATTGTCCAATTTATTTTTTCTATAATTGAAATCTTGATCTGCATAATCTTCCGTCACGAGTTGTCTAATCTTCATGACAACCACGATCACGAATTGGCACATTGTAACAAAGTTAAAATTTTGTGGCGGATATTAAAATTACGCCTCTTTTGTCAAGTTCCGCAGACCAGTCGGTTTGAGTCTTTTTATACATCGCATTCCCTTGGTATCAGGATATCAGATATTTTATAGCTAAATGAAATGTTTAAGGAATTAAAAAGATCATTTGCTCTGCGGGTATAGGGGTTATCTATGATGATCTAATATCTAACTTAGATTCTGCTAGATTGGATTGGTGGGGATATCATTCAAATCGGACCACTAGAATAGGATATCTCGGTTTGATTCAGAAACTATGCTGTGGAGGGTATCCTTGTTCATGCAATGTTAATCTATGTATACCAATTGAATGGCTGAGATTTTGTTACTTATGTTTGGTGGGTGTATCATTCAAATTTGACCACTACGAGTCAGGATATCTTGGTTTGAATTGTTACTTTCTGAATATTCACTATCTGACACTATCTAAGTGTATCCGTGGTCATCCAATGTCAATCTTCACTATCTTATTCAGAAAGTGAGCTGTGGAGGGTTTCTGTGACCATGCAATGTCAAACTTTGTAAGCATACAATATGGCTCGTTGTATCTTCTCAGGAAACCCATAAAGGCTGCGAATATTCAATTCTGAGATGTCTGCAGGACGCAAATTGTTCTCATGATTTTGAGGGGGTCTGAATCTTGGATATAAGTGGTCCGTTTTCCGGGCAGGTTCACTGGTATGTCAAACATTAAAAACAAAAAATATGGATCGCTGCGATAGAAGGATTGGGTATTATGGGAGCTTAAATGCTCTAAGTCTTTTTGTGTATATATAACGCACCGAATGTCCCTATTTACGTTACAGGTGTGTGTTACCGTCTTCTGGTAATAAGCTTTAAAAATTATTTGATTCCTTCTTAAAATTTTGGCTTTCTAATTATTCTGTAATAGTTTATGTCTTCAAATTTGTTCACTTTGAAGTTACTCTAATATTTTAACCAAATAATAAATCAGCTTTAATAATTTTTGCGCCTTTGTCTTCTCTTTTATATCATCTTTAGAGTAAATTCGTGATTAAAAATTCTTTTTACTTCTTTAATACTGTTATCAATAAGTTACTCAGCCGATGCTCGACAAATCAATATTAAATTTTCCAAACTACAACGTAAAGCTTGGAGAATCCAAATCGATAGTTGCTTCAGGCTACACGTTTATAATAAGTTGCTATAAAACTAAAGTTATTTGTCGTGTTTAACTATAACCACGTATTTTTTTTCCAGATAATAAATTTTTAAACGTAAATTTTTGTCTATATACTAAAACTACGATGAATACTGTGATTAACTTTTAGATTATTGCTAAGATCAAAGACAGCTGCTTTTATTTGGTTTGTACTATTGAAGTTTATGTGTTTGCATTTATCGTTCTTATCAAAGTTTGACTCCATCATATAATGTAATAATGCTCGTTCTCATCGCAATTTACGATTAACAAACATAATAGATATTGATTAACATGTTATAAGTTATCTAAGGAGGTTTTTTATAACTGTAGATCAATATTTTTAAAGTAGACTCATAAATAGAATAATAGAATAGAAGCTAGCTTGAACTGGTCAATTATGACATCGATTTTCTGTGTATAAATGTCGTAGATAGTCTCAGAGATTCTATTTTTATATATATTCAAAATTATTAGTTACTTTGGTTATTATATCAATAATTTCATTAACATTTTTCATGGTATTGAATTATTCTGCTATGAACAAATTCAGATATCTAAAATACGATTACCTAAATGAATATTATATTTAAATTTATTAGAAATGAGGTTTCTCAGCAATAGCAATAGTCCCGTATCTGATGATTGTTTCTTGATTTACTTTAAAACATAGGTTACTATTTTTCCAATGAAAGCTGGCACTGCAGCACAGTATTTAGTCTGTCTGGACTTAAAATATCACCATCAACGCAAACTCGCTTGCGGCGAAATAGCTAATATTGGAACCCTCCTTAAGACCAAAAAGCTATAAACTCCGCAACAGCTTCTAATCCTCTACCAGGCCCCTATACGTTTATCTTTATTGTTCGCTCATTTGGAGTTCGGCTCCCAAGCATATCGTGAAGATGCTCGACTCAATACTGAAGGGAACAGTTAGACTTATAGGCGATCCAGAATTGCCAAGAAATTTGGACAGTTTAGAGCATGGAAGAAAGGTCGCTGATTCTACTCAGCTTTACCGATACTACCACGGCAAATGCTCTTCCGAACTGTCTAACTCAATCCCGCCTAGAGCAGTTTTCGCAAGTTCGACCGCAGACTTCCAGAACTTCAGTTTATCTGGATATTTCCTTTGGAATCAACTACCGAAGCACGTCTTTCCGAGCAGTGCAACCAACAGAAGTTCAAGATCAATTTCCACAGACATCTCTAATTCAAAAAGGTTCACCCTCTTGTGCTTGTTTTTAACATAAAAAAAATACTAAATGATCCTGAAGACTAAGAATCTGGAGCTTCGGTGGTTTTAATGGCATATATGAGTGGACTGATTCACTTATAGTTTTCAAGTTATATAGTGTGGTTTCTTTTAGTGCAATGAAGCACGTTCTAAGGTTAGCCACTATATCAATAATTTTGGAAAACATTTTTCGAAAAGTTCTTTGGGTGACAAATTCATCCTCACCTCATTTGATGTTTGATTGTGAAAAATCATTGCCTTTTAAACAAAGGAAAAATGATATCTCGCACTTTTTCTGTACTTCTTACATAGTTTGTCTCATGACAATAGTTAATAATTTCATAATTAAGATCGCAAGATAATTGAATCTGTCAATTGTCAATACAAGCAGTTTTTTTATATTTTATCGTAGGGATTCGGGGATTTTGATTCCCTGTGCCTTTTTCCAATCGAGTTTAAGTAGATTTTTTTATTATAGGAAAAGCAATCGTGCATAATTTGATAATCAGGGCGGATGCACACAAGCACAGTCTTCGTGTCGTTCCGAAATTGTTCGATTACCCTTTCAGGATTCACATTTGGTCTACTTAGAAACTAACTTTGATCGCATAATAGTCTCACATGAATCACTGGTTTCCATTGTACTGAATTTCATAGCCTTGTAAATAATTACTACTATAAAACTATATTTTTTGATCACACCTCGTATTTAATTGCACATTGTTCCATTTACGGAATTTTATTCTTTTTTGTTAAAAAATTATCATCACTCGAAAAGTGTTTTTTTATTCTAATTTCCTTGATTCGGGTAGGTGTAACGATGAGGTCAGTCGAATTAAACTTCTAAATTGGTAGCCAGGAGCGTATCTAAAACGACCGAAATGCAAATTAGATGATAGTGACATGTTTTCACATCTAATTGTAATTTTGAAACTGATTTAAGCGTATTTATCGACCTCGAAATCTTTTATTTCTTTTAGCTGAAATTATACCTCTCAAAAACTTTTTTATTTTCTTTATGTTAGGTATACTTGATTCCAGTTTCGATTCATATATATTATCAATATGTTTTTCTTTCTATTTCTTAATATTTAGTATATCGAACCCTTCAAAAATATTCCGTGCAACGCCAATTCCGATTATTTTAATCGACAATAACATTCTTTATGATTGTAGGTAATAAGAATGTTTAACATTCTTGAACCGACCGTAATTTTAGACAACCTTTGACACCGACACTTTTTTTGTTATGTATGAGATATATGAGGTCGGTGAAAGGTTGTCTTCTTGGCACGTGTATCTCCGTGCGGGACCCCTGTGAAGTCGGCGTAAGGGTATTATTACTATAGGGTAGTAGCAACCACGCGACAGGTACTTGTTTGTAAAAAGTTGTCTATTATTCTATTATTATTATAAATATAAAGAACCAAAATCAACTGATTCATCATTATCTTTGACTACAGGTAGTTTTATAATGGTAGTGTTTCAACACCTCCTATTTTATATAAGCACAATATCTAATTATTCAATCGTTGTAGTTGGAAATGTATTTATTCCAAAATATTCTTACAGAGATTTAAATTTTTTCATAGTTACCACTGATTCAATAAACGTATGTAACAAGAGTTTTTTGTAATGCAATTTTGAAACAACGAAATAATAGGTTTGTTCCAACCCATCAAAAAACCGTCCTTGGTACGGTGACGATTCTTCGCAATAGAGATTACGTGTTCCAACGTGTTCAGGGACGGTGTTTTCGATACTTGATTTATTCAGCACTTTTTTCTCAACATATAGTTAACAAGAAACCCAATTTAAAATATATTTAAAGGGCCAATCATTTCAATTGCGTGTAATTTTTGCTTTGTTTTGAAATATTCTACGTCAAAGCTGTTGTTCATTTTCGGCTTCCCAATACTTATCGTACGCTTTTCTACTCAATATCGCCCAAAACTTTTCAAAGAGCAACTCTGATGAACCTTTGGGGGATGTAAACTGAAACCTTAAGGACCAATTGTGTCCCATTTTATTGCTGGAACACTGTAGATGGTCATTACTTACTATTACCCATTTCTTTTAGACGGTTGAGGACATGGCTGCCAAATAACGTCTTTGTTAAGGTTTTTCGTGGTGAACTTAACCTCTAATAACTCGATTAGTGTTTTTAAACCCATTGATAAACTTTCTGAAATGTTTATTTCGAATTTGCATCTTTTATTTAGCCAAGTTTCATTAAATAGAATATTCGTATTAAATTTTATAGCTTCGTCGTGAATTTTGTAGAACCTAACATTTGACGGTCCAATGATCCCAAAAAACTCAAGATCGAAACAGTTTTATCAACGAAAAACTATAAAGTTCCAAATACGTAAAAGCAAACTCGAAAGAACGTTTTTCTGTGTAACTAATAACATGTTGATAAAGATCTGTTATAATAGATGGACAATATTTCAATTTAACTATTAAAGTTTCCGTATTGTAGCCGAGAAATATCATTACATCGGCTAAACCCCAAGTAATAAAATCAGCTGACTGGAAAAGTATGTGCAAAAGTAATAATTCGAACGCTTGCGCTTCCAGAAGAGCATTAAAATCGGAATGAGAGCCATTCAAAATCTATGAGACAATACAAAATGAACCGCATTTATAGAGACCGTACAACGTTCGGATGAAATATCACCGAAAATGGATTGTTCTCAAGTAGCGAACGAGTTAATAAACCTGACGGTGTAGTTTTTGTGAGCCAGTAAAGTCGAACAGAAAACTTATATAGTTATTTCGTTATTTGGAACGTAAAGTAGAACAACAGATTAAACATTACAGTATAATGTTTGATTTTGACATTTTAATTGTCATATTATTCATTAACGTTATTGTAAAAGTATAATTGTTACAAGTACGAGGTGTAGCTGTCAAATAACGAGACAGGTGATATGACTTATTTTATTTTAATCTATCACTATCACTTTCAATAAATACTCCTTCTCTATCACTACATCTCTCCATGCGAATCTTCCATTGTTCAAAACAGTACAGGGAAACTTTTACAGTCACTTCCTTCAGGACGCGCGTCGCTTTTTCTTTTCTCACAGTTTCAACAGACTCGTTTCTGTTAACACAGATTTGATTCGCCTCATGTTATTTCTTTTTCTAACAAGTTTGAGTTATTTTCAATCGCATTCAAAGTGTCATTATAAATATTTTTGGAGGTTTTTTATTGCTTAAATATTCTTCGTCAATTCGTATAGATTCAGCAATCGCACTAATATTTAACCGACGCAACGTTTAGATCGAACATATTCTCATCCGTTTCTTCTTCAACATCTTCTTCTCAGTTATCTTGAAAGCTTTTAAACAGTTCATATACACTTCTTCTTAGCTTACTATGGAACCAAAGAAAAATGTCAATGTCAAAATATTTTATTACTCAACATATTCTCTTCTGAATTGCAAAACAGGCTTCCACAGCTTTTATTACCTCCTCGTTAGAAGAAAATTCACGACCTTTTACACTTTTTTTCAGTTGAGAAGAGATGATAGTCGAACGGAGCCAAATCTGGTGAATAAGGGGGGTGTTCAAGTAATTCAAACCCTAAATCACCAATTTTTTGGATGGCAACATGAGATTTGTGTGCAGGGGCGTAGTCCTGTAAAAACAAAACACTTTTGGATAACTTTCCGCGTATTTTCTCTTTAATGTTTTCCCGTAGAGTGGTCAGTAATTTTGAATAGTAATCTCCATTTATTGTTCTACCCTTATCCAGAAAATCAATCATGATTATACCCTATTGCAATCCCAAAAATCTTTATTTTTACGTCTATAATTTTTGTGACAAAACGAAAAAAACAGCCCCTGTACAAACGAAGGCAACAGCTATACTGGTTTGTATACAGACAAGTACTATTCCGGTAGGAGCGCTAGTTTCGTTACTCAATAACCACACCTCGTATGTATTTTTTTTACTTAGAAGAATTTTCTTCCATTTCTGAAGATTGAAAATTCGATCGGATAACCAATGTAGATGGGCACGATGAACCCAAAATCCGGGCTATGTCAGTGTTATTACTAGTAGCGGTTTCCATTTATGCTGTTTCAACTTTTCCAGCTTCCATGTCGTTTTAGTTGGATCGAACTGGCACCTAAATTACTTAGAAGGAGAACTGATATTCGCCAAAAGCTCAATATATAATTACGTGGTTTATTAATTACGATATGTAGCGAAATCCGTTGGAATTTTTGTAATAGAATTCATCTCAATAGCTTGATAGTCCTTTTAGATATTTAAGAAAAGTGAGATTGAATTCAGTGGCTGTAAATTTTAGTATTTCCAGTAGTATGAAAAACAGTCAGTTCTTTTTATTGTAAATATGTGATTATCGAATCTAGAATTGTCAAAAAAAGCAGTCTCATCCTCAATATCGTCTTCAGTCATTTTAATAAACGTAGACGGCCAGTAATTCCGAAAATTGCAACATTTTTTTCAGCAGATAATACTCATTAGGTGCTTCATTCAAAAATTTGGTTTTCTTGGGTTTTTGACTTTGTTGCAATCATCCTGCCATTTTAAATATGCAAAAAGTTTCTTTATGCACACGGTGTATATTACTATTCACTTTTCACCAAACTATTCACTAATACTTATCATCTAATTTATTTAAATTCACCGTTTGGTTTATTTTTCACTATCTCGACGTGATCGCTACGGCATCAAGTTATTTACTGCTAGATATTAATTTGATATACACTATCATCACATTTTAGAATGTTCTATTTCCTGGAAGTCTCTAATTTGCAATAAATAAACAAAAAAATCCTTTTTAGTAATAGTCTCCATAAAAATAGTTATAAAGACAATGTAAATAGGTCACGAAAAATCATTATGTAAATATTAATCACCGATGCGTCCACCAAACTTTAACTTCGACAACATATTTGAACAGGACCGTCTTCACGGTGTATATCAATGGACTAGTTCGATATTATCAATTTCATCATGAGCTTTTGAATGTTATTTCTTATAATGTATGTCTAGTTTTCCAAGTATATTTAACATGAATTCGAGATAATTCTTTCGCTGCCTGTACACATAAAGTTTAAACTAATCCGCTAAAAGCTGATTACACTAATAAAATAATGATGTATCATCAACTTTGACGAAATCGGGCGGAGAATATCGTAACAATTAATTTTATTTTTAGAATTTCTTGACCTTTAGTAATGATAATATCCATAAATAACACTGAAACCGTTCCTAAGAAAACAATGTTCCTAGTTTTCCATTTTATTTCCTTTTTTCTTGTCTATGAAAAGCCAACAGTATATCATGACGACAAAAGTCAATAAGAGGGAAAAAATGAGGTCACTAAATGTTAATCTAGTTTATACAGTAAAATGGCTTTAGCGAGCTCTCAAATGTCCCAGCTTTGGATTATATTGAGGGAAGAAAATTAATAGAACCGAAGATGGTGTATATTTCCGGTCGGCCAAGCCTGTAACGTACAAAGTGGATCAAATTAAATAAAGGCGAGCTGGTTCAACAAGATGAATGATATTATTTATCAGAAAATACACAAATATATATGTTATACAACCAAATAGACATGTATTTCTTCTTACAATATTTTTCATAATTCAAAAAATATCGAATTATCTCCGCATACTGTACAAATTTTCGTATCAAGCTTCGGTTATCTAAATGGGAAATTCATGGAGCTTGCCTCGTATATAAAAACTAAAGAGAACGTCCGGGGAGTCATCTATTATAACTGCTCGTTATTTGCTATCACTTCGCTAGGACGTCACTTATCACTTGGTCTGGTGCACACTGCTGTGGATCGTTAGAGAAAATAGTGAAAAAAATATTATAAATGGACTAATTGGGAATTCTCGAATTCCTATCAGGATTAATTTGCTGAAATTTTACGCAAAAACTTATTCAGAACATTCAGATATAGGAAAGTAAAAAAGTACAATAATATCTATTTTGGTAGCACAAAATTTCAAGGGTTCATCAATCTTTTTATTAATTTCGTTATCAATATTTTCCACCATTTGTTTTGTGCGTGTATTTAAATCTTCAAGATACTGACAAATCGACTTCTATGGGCGTTAGTCTTATGGTACAAAACGTAAAACTAAACTAAGCTGATATGTTCCGTTCGTGCTTAACCTCTAGGGGCAGCGTAGCTCCACTAGAGTCGGTTTCGCAGCTCCGTGAAGGAGTGAGTCCTTAACATTTGAATTCAAAATATCTCGCTTGAATTCGTGTGGGGAGGAAATAGAAGGGAATGACATGAACCATTGTGGAAATCATTCCTTGGATCGGGGTGCTTGGAAACATGAATAACTTGACTGTTCACTAAAGCAATATTCAATTAAAAGAACAAAATCACAATGTTTTTTCGTTTTTACCGATGTGAAAGGCTGATATTTAGCTGGTTTTGTAGTGAGGTCATAGTCATCGGAATAAAAACTATTCGTTATCGCTGTTATGATTCTACGACATAATCTTCTACATCTGATTCATCATCAATTGGTACCTTGTTAAAATCATGTTCCTCACATAGGAGCATTGATCTTTGCTGTTCCTTGTCACGGTCCATTTTTGTCTATAAACAAAGTCTGGGCGCAATAAATATCAATAATACCATACAATTGGTCGAGGTCTGGTTGACTCCAGATAACATTAGACAAAAAACAACTTGCACAACCGTTCACAAACACCTAATTTATTCAACTAGGCCGCAAACCCAGAAGCTAAGTCAATACCCGATAGATCCCGGAACGCAGACTCTGTCAGAACTAACGCGACTACTCCAGGGTTAAGTAAGAATAGATAAAGTATAGCACCAAATCTATATACCATCATTCGTCCGGAGATCCAGAATATTATTCCTAAGTCACTTCATTGAAACGTAGTTAAAAATGGAAATACAAATATTTATTTTCATACTTACATAGAAAATACTGTAATATGCCAATTGTAGATTACTTACATTCAAACTACAGTTGAGTTTGCAAATATATATGAAGTTATATGAAGGTTTTTTTGAAATGTGTTATATTTGTTGTAAAAAAAGTTGTTTGAAACTTTTGTCGTCTACATCGTATGGTATAATATTTGATTATTTTCACAATCAGTTTAACGAACCGACCTCTGCTGTTTTGATTACTGAAGTTAACTTATAGACCGACTGTTCGCGTGACTAATATCCGTTACACGCAAACTGTTTATAGGCCTTCGTGTATCTCCCCAACCTAGGACTCGCCCGTAATATATCGATAGAAAAATGTGTTGACCCAATTTTTGCACCTAATTTAAACTATTCCATTATACATAGTGTATACATGAAATTACTCATTTTCTCTATGCTAAAAAAACTTTTCTAATAATAATAAGCATTATCCAATAATAAAATAAGCAAACTGTAAATCATTCAGTATCGAACTCGGGCAGTATGTTGGCATTTAAAAGTATTTAAAGTACAGATTTATCCAAATCAGGGCGCAGAAAAATTGTACCAACTAAAAAAAAATCTTTACATGTTTTTCTCTTGTTAGAAAACAATCCACACTTGAGTACTAGACAAATATCCAGGAAACTTGATATTATTTAATGAAAATTTTGGTTCAAGAGATGTCAGAAGACGATTTTGATAGACGCGAAGAATTTGCGGACCTAATGATGGAAAACTTTTACAATCAAAACGATCCAAATTCTTTAAGTAGTTTTGTTTTGCGATGAGGCTACTTTTTGTATTAATGGAAACGTAACTCGGTCTAATTGTAGATACTAGTCACGTAACAATCCTCGTTGGACGCGTGAATCCCACACATTGAGGCGTTCCATACATAAAACTCACTCAGTATAATCGTACATCCTCGGATGCAAAGTTTTCCTCAGGAAGTGATATTTGGTATCAATTAAAGAACGTAGAACTAATAACTTTGTACGTACCGAGTGTACTAAAAATGTTTTGTAATACCTCTAATTTTACTGTAATTATATTTTACTACTTTCAATATTTGCCATATCCGCCTCAATATCGATTAATAATGCTAAATTTTGGATACTTATCTTCGTAGAATTTACATTTAGATTGAACATTATTCAATTACTTTTACCAGACCTACCTGGAGGTCCAGATAGTTTTGGATCTTGCTTTCTATCTCCTTGGCCCCTAAATTAATTATTTTGCGACCTGATGTTTCCATTTTAAAAATATTGATTTGACAGCAAACACTTTAACTTACTGCAGGTTAACAATCAATAGTAAATTTTTTTAAAAGAGTTTTTCATCTAGTATACTAAAGTTTGTAATATGACACAAAAAATTGTTTTAATTAATTAATTGTCTTTTAAATAAATTATTGAAACAAATCGCTTTTATATTTCTGGTAAATAAATTAGTGGTAGTGGAATTTCAGTCAATTAAAACTAATCAAATATTTCGAATCTTCAGGCGATGATATTATCGAGTGAATAAAATTTTGAAGATGCATAATCTGCGTTGATCATAATCTCTTTTAATTCGTAATTGTTCTACGTTTTGAGAAAAAAACAATTCGTGATTAAAAGTTGGTAATTAATGACATTTATTTCAATTTTAACAAAATAGTAAAGTAAGTAAATACGTATAATCCTTTAAATCTAAGAGCATTCAAGTGTTTCGACCCGCTAGCGCTTTAAAACAAAAACGAAAAAAAAAAAGAAGAAGAAATGAAAGGAAAACCGAGGGAAGCTTGATTGCTTTCGTTTAAAGAGAGATGGTACGGAAGCTTTCCTGTGTAAACAAATGAATTAAAAAAAATTAGAAAAATAATTGAGAGTGAATTCAACAATTTGCAAAAAATTGTTATTTGATGATAGAAAAATATTTGACTCATTACATTTTGTGGAATAAGCATTTTTTTTTAATTTTCTCATTTGTTTTCCACTTAAGTGGAAATAATTAGTTCAAAGAAAAATTGACTTCTTCATTTTATAATTATAACTATATTTTATTCTCCTAAAAATACAGAGTATATTCAAACAAATGTTTATGTAAAGTAAAGACACCGAAATTGAAAATTTATTTTCAAATGAATATTGTCCATATCGCCTCCGGCATTCCAGACACCTGGTCGGTACATTTTAGAAAACTGTTCGACATATAGTGCCGGGTCTTTTACTTGTTTATTGACCAACAATCTCTTTCAATTGGAGTAATGTTCTTGGTTTATTCAGCTAGTTCCGATTTTTAAGAGAAAGGAATCTAGTTCTGGACTACAGCGGGGTCATTAAATACCTCATCTGCGCGAGGTCAATGTGTTTGGAAACATAGTAAACTTTGTCGTAACTTTTTGTAAGCCACAACTCTAGTTGAAAGAGAATTTTGTAACATTTTGACATATTGTACAGAATACTGAATTACTATTTGGACATCAAATATCACCGCACATTCGTTTGGGTGTTAAGGTTGAAATTAATATGTTCTCCAATTTTTGGTTGTTCTATATTTTTTCCTTTGACACGTTTTCGTTTTCTGATCTCCCTAGTTTTTAATACGATCCATTTTCCAAGACTTTTTTGACTGTTCTCGCTTCATAGAACACTTTTTTGGCAATGTACGTGATTCCCAGATACTTTTTTGATTTTTGCTAGATCATCGCTCTCTAGACTGTTTTTTGACTACACTTCTAAAATTATTTCTCTAACTTCCTAGACTGTTTTTAGATTTTTGTCAGATCATATTTTTGATTTCGTTCTGTTTTGATCACTTTGCTTCAATTTTGATTATGTTTAAACAGGTAAGATCCGTTTTTCTCTTCTTCCTCGTCTTCTAAACTCTTTCTTTTGATATGTTCTCGTTCACGAAACTCTCTCAGTCTCTTTCTTGTTAACTTAAACTTAAAGTTTTATTTCATTTGAGGCAACTAGATTAGAGCATAATTTGTTTATTTATATTTTCATTACCTATTTTTTCAATGTTTATTGTCTGTTCAAATTCTTAGTAGTTATGGCCTAAAATGAATAAATTGATAGATTTTAAGATGCTAAGCTTTATAGACTGTGAATCGGTTGATCGTTGATCAACATCTGGCTTTTTTGGCAAGTGCCTTTAGGAGTTTTTTGCTTTATCGCTTCCATCGACTCAAATCGGGTCCCTTTCAAAGCAAATCTTTTTCTCACCCTTCTAACCTTTCATGGAAATCTGAGCAGACCCGTTGACGCAAGAGCTTTTGGTCAGGAGTCAGATTTTTTGGCATCAACTTCGCACAGACTTTTGTCATTTGTAATTCCTCCTGTAAAATTTCTCTAACCATTTCTTTATCAGCGTTTACAGCCTCGGCAATCATCCGGATGGTCATTCGACGATCTGCATGCACAATTTGATTGATTTTGGTGACTGTTTCAGGGGTTGAAACAGTCACAGGGCGACCTGGGCGTTAATCATATTCAGTGCTCTCTCAGCCATCACCAAAGCGCTTACAATACTCAAAAACACGCGCACGAGATAGAGAATTGTCCCCGTAGGCCTCTTGCAACAATTTATAGCACTCAGTCGGGTTTTTTTTTTTTCATTTTTCCCATCTCGAGTGAACTTGGTGTGCATCCACTGAAAAATAAACACGGTAGATTAATTCAAAATATGGGCGACGAATTATTGAGAATTTTTATGTTCTCATAAATATTCCAAGGATTATTTCGGTATTACAGTAATGAGATACATTCTATTATTATTCTCTTTCAAGTATCGGTTTCAAAGAAATGAATCGCATCGTTAAGGCGGAGCGGATAACAAAGATATTTATTTTCTAACTGTAAAAGGAGAACTAACAATATTTTTCTGTTTAACAAGCACTTTATTAGTGCTTAGAATCTATTTATTTTCATTTACAGGATGTTAGTTGCAAGATGACAATTCAAATAAGGTTCCATCCCCTATATGTGCAAAGTTAATTAACACTTATTTTTAAATAAGGGTTTTCAACCCTCTATCTTAGACGGATACAACACACAATAATATCACAAAACTTGATTGTAGTAATCTGGTGAGAAGTGTAAACAAATTTCAAGTACCAGAACGTAAAACAGAATGTGTTTGTAGTAGAAAAAATGGTCTAGGAAGCGGAGACATAGTCAAACAAGAGTTTAGGTTGTGAAAACGTAGTAAAAAATCAGAAAAGAGTCGATAAAGTATATATTTAGTCAAAAAACAGTCTAAAAAGCGAAGCTGTAATCAAAAAGTGTCTAGGAATCATGTACATTGTCAAAAAGAGAGTCTAGGAAGTATGACGTAGTCAAGAAAGGATCAACGGAACGAAAACATAGACAAAAAAACTTGAAAATAGGGTCGTTTAATAAGAACTGGAAACATATCGAAAGAAAAAGTTTAGAGAAGAGAAAAAAGTAGAAAATGCAAAAGCAAAAGAAAAGGATAGTGTGCCTTATTACATTTTTTTTTTCAAGTCACTAAACAAGTCGCATTTTTTTCATACCAATACTTTCATAATACTACACGATACGATACTTCAATATTGCGCAGAGTTTAGAGCCGAATTGAGACGGCTAAACTGATTTATCAGCAATAGCGAAAGGTGCTACATTTGTAACAGAAGGTTGCCAATATTTCTACAATACCATGAGTTTACTTTTTGGTATAATAATAAAATTTTGATTCGGCAACGGAAAGATAGAGAGAACGAACCAAAAACATTTTTGATTTTTTTAAACATCGGTTTGCTATCATCAATTCTACTGTAAATTTCGGTGTTTATCAAATATGGAATTTGGTAAATGCATTTTCATATTTAACATGAATGCGTAGAATGTGGTGATGGACGTATTTAATAATGTTGAGTGTTCCTGATGAAATACCACAATATTCAGTTTAACATGTTTGGTGTTCAATTATTAACATCCTGAATGCAACTAAATAATTTTAATAATTGCATTGGGCTTTAGTCAGTTTACTTTAAAGTTAAATCCGAGATAGATATTCATCACATTTTCCAATTTCATACGGAACTTCAAAGTTCCTCTCACGTACAAAATTCATTTTAAAATAATGATTGGAAATAAACATAATCACATTTCTCTATCATAAAACGTGTATTTTTGTTATTTTTGACTCAGTATCTCACTTTCAGTATTTTAAACATTCCTTCATCTCTAGGACGAAACTAGGAAAAGAACACTAGAGGAATACCACAAGGATCAGTGATGTATCCCTTATCATGGTTACGAGTGTTTAATGAAATTCTAAAAACCGAGAAGGCTATGAAATATTGACTTTTTTAATAAACAACAATTTAAATTTAACTAAATGCTTAGGAATGATGTTATACTACAAGCTTTCGTGGAAAAGGATTTCGGAGGACAGAATAATAACAGGAATGAATGCTTTCTACACCTGGAAAATGTTTGGTAACAAATAGGGATAACAATCTGAGGTTATATACAGCAATCACTATCCTATCAGAATCTACGTCTAAGTAAATGAAAAAATAAACAAACAAAAATAATTTTACAAAAGTGCAGAAGATAGCAGCACCGGAGACATGAGAAGGACTACACAAGCAACACTAGAAGTAATCCTATGCCTCCAGCTTATACAATTGTAAATAAAAAGTGTGGCCTCAAAAGGCGCTTTCCAGTTGAAAGAGAGAATCTTCGGGACAAAAGAATTATGGACATACAACAATCCTTCAGGAAATTGGTGAAATAGGAGTAAAAATAATAAAGGATTTATAAACTCAGCCATATATTCACAAAAACGGACTTCAAGGAAAGAATTTTTTTCGTACAAGAGAAGAATGGGATGAAAAATGCATCATCCATCTTAATCGTACGAAATTGAAACTGGATTAAATATTTTTCAGTCGGAAAACACAACTATATACATAGATAGCCAGGAAGCTTTGAAAACAGTGGCATCAACAACAAAACCAAAAGTGGTAATAAGCTAGACACATGGTCTAGCAAGCAATGATCCAAATCGATTTGGTTAGAGATCAAGGAAGAGAGAACTAAATAAATTAGCGAATAAATCAATCCAGGAAAGTATTGGAGTCATTACTAAACATTGTACTGGTGGCAGAAGACTTCAGACATGGGAATGGATAACACAGAATGTACCAGAGAAGATCGAGCGACGTCGTTAAATGCTAGGAGGCGGCATAGCAGATTACCTCAAAGAAACAGCAGAATTAGACACAGAACAAGTAAAAAACGTCACTTTGGGTGGAAAATGCTCAAAAATAGGTAATAAAAAGAAAAAATGCAGAAAGATAGTTAGGTATTAGCTTAAGTTTCCAAATTATGGATAATAAAGGGCCTCAGACCTCCGAGTAAACCACGATCAATATAAATCGAGGTCGCCCACACAAACCTAACATATATGCATGATATTTTTGTAATACAAAATGTTTTTGTTCTATTGGGATACAGAAGATTTGTTTTCACCCCGTAGCGTTAAATTATGTGTATTCAGTACGTCACGATATAAGCCGTGATCAAACTTTCAGAATGTTAACGCGTACGGCGATGAAAAGGCGACCTTTAGGCAGTATCGCGTGATAAAAAAGACTGGTACATCACATTTAGTGCCTGTCAGAATCTTGAAAATACAATGACTTAATGGAGTCATACCTTTTCTGACCAGTCATTGAAAATATGACACTGTTTATATATGTGGTACAGACGATTCCAAAGCATGCAAAGTTGATAGAAAAATCACGCGGTATTTTCAAAAATGTTGCCAATTCAAATATTTTTGGTCGTTATTATTGAAGTTAAATTTAGTTTCTAATTAACACCAATCAAAACGTTTCATAATATTTCACATTACTGATCCGTTCGAGATAAGATGCTTCGGCAGGTGTCAATAACGAAGAGACTGATAATTTCTAAATATAATGAGCATTTAAATTGTGTGAAATTGCATACTCACTGTCTGATATTTCAGTTTGGACACGAGGTTATCGACTTGTACCTTAATTTTGTTTGTACAATTACCAAGATTATTCTGTTTGATAATACAGAATCAACAAATTTTCTAACGGTGAAAATTAATAAATTAATTGCTAACTACGCCAAATAACTCGTAATTAACTTCATAGTCAGCTAGGAAATTCTATGCCTTTCAGTACATAAATTACTGTTTTAATGATTCAATACGATTAAATCAAATTCTGACAGTTGCATTGACAGTCAACGTGTTAATTTAGGTAACCGACGTGTTATTTAATATAATTTTTTTGTTTCAGGTACGTATTTGGGTGAATCTATATTTGGTAAGTTTTGCCGGTAACGTGAGAAAATAGTTACCTGTGCAGTTTATTCAAAATTCTAAAAAAAAATATATTTCACCTCCACCTGCGGGTTTATTTAAATTCTTTTTGGACACTTCGTCAGAATTCGCGTTTGAGTACGTTTTCTATCCCTCTAATCGCTCTATAAACAAGCATTTGCTTTGTAAATATTTTCTCATGATTTTTTTTTGAAAATATTATATCAAGGTAAATATTGTTGGTTTACAAAAGATTATTTTTAGATTTGAATACGTTTGTTATTTGTTAATATAACAGTTACCTATTGAATTTACTACCTTTTTTAGTAAATAATTTATTATTCGTATACATTTTTATAAAAATTGTTCTCACATTATATCCATTTCATTTTTTGAGTACCAGTTACAGAGTGGATAGGACTAAGAACGCAAAAGTTTCTATGGCCATTTATTATTTAGAAAATGAATCCTTGATGAAACCTCGTACCAACTTCTCACTTTTAAGACCTTTTTATATGTTTTTATTGATAAATCGTCTCCATTTTAGGTCTCTGTTGATAGAAAATTGGTCCTAGATGACAAAAATTGACGTTTAGTCTTTTTTCGATATTTATCAAAATGAAAAAAATGTGAAAAAGATATTTATATTGGTGTGGATGAAATAATGACTACCTACCATAACATCGACCTTCTATACGGTAATGAAACAGAACGGAACATAAAAAATAACGAAGGAATTTTTCTAGTAACAATAAGATCTAAAAAAATGTCAATTATCTCATATAAGATCTACAAATACTTACTAACAACATGAATATCAAAATTCCTATTTGAAAAATGTGAAGAAAAAAATTGATAACATAATTCTGACGAAACAACCCATTCATACGAGGATTGCTACTTTGAGTTTGAGATATGGCAACACCGATGTCAATATGTCAACATCTCGAGCAACCGTGGTTCGCTGGTTTTTCGAATTCAATCGGATTTACACTTATAACTCTACGTTATCACAAGGAAAAATGTGCATATGCCTTGTCGAATCCTTATCCTTTTATCAATATTTTTGAAATTTTCACATTCTACTGTAGCTTGCAAAAGGGAACAGAAACAAAAATAAACAAATTTGAATTTTTGGAATCGAGAATTCGAACAAAAAACGTGTGAAACACTTCCTAGTCCTACCAAAGGATGATTTTATAAGACGCATTGTTACTTGAGATGAAGAATGGATTCATATCAACAATCCGAATACTGGAAATCAGTACTTAGACAAAGAACAATTACCAGAACCATCAAAAAGAGAGGTCGATTAATGTACTTGGAAATAACTCCAGGTGGTCGAGCTATCAATGCTGAGGTATATAGAGAAAATTTTAACAAAGGAATGTCAAGGTTCACTTAAACAAAAGCGGGCTCTTACAACAAGACAATGCTAAACCACATACTGCGAAAGTTACGCAAAATAAGATTGAAGAACTTGATGGTATTGAATTGCCTACCACATCCAACATTTAGTCCGGACCTTGTCCTGTCAGATTACTATTCATTCAAATCCATTGCGAAAGAGATGATGAAGATGCGGTTCGACAATTTTTTTCCATCTAAACCACAAGAATTGTTTTATCATGACTAAACTGTGGTTTGAAACGATAGAATTCGAATATCAAGGCTTTCTTTTTGCATGATTATTTAATAGATACAGTGAACATTATAATCCGGCTTTATTTATATATTCCATTACAATTGAAATCGAATGCATTTCTTCCAAAATCTTGACTCTGAAGTACCTTACAATGTAGTGACAGCTCTGTTCTGTCTGGGCTACACTACACAACACCAACTGTCTTCTACTTTTAATCTCGACACTAGCTCACTAATTTACTTCTTTTGGGTCTTCTTAATATTTCAGTTTAGTCCAACGGCTGGATTTTGTTACATTCTGGGGGTTGTGCCTTATTGTACTTTCTCTTGCAAGTCACTAAAGAAATCGCTGTTTTCTACATACCAAGACATTGATAATACTTGACGATACTTCTGTAGAATCTTTGTGTGATTTCAATATTGCTTGAGTAGATACACCCTTAAAATCGTATGTGGTAAGCTTTAGAATAATTTGTTAATTTTTATCTGATGGATGCAGCTTTGCAGATGGAATAAATAAGATTGTTGATAGTTTTTGGTATTCATCTATTGTCGGTAACTGCAGTGTCAGTAAAGTGATTTGTACATCCATTCAAAGTTTCATTTTTATTTTTGTGTTTTGTGTAAAGAAAAAAAGTATATAAAGATGATAATGAAACGCTTGTTCAACTTTTTTTTACTTATTATATTATGCTGCTGTTATTAAAATAAACGTCCCTCGAACTACATTAACCCTTCAACTTATCAAAATTAAAAATTTTGAGCATCCGGTAAGCAACAAACATTCATTTTCCGCCAAGTCGGAAAGTTTTTATAAAAGTCTTCAGTTACAGAGCATCACATAACATCGCAAACGTAAATTTACTTGTAATACCCCACTTGGGAACACTTATTTCTAATTATACAACCTCTTATACCCTTAAGTACGAAGGGTTGCATACCAGGGTCGCTGAGAGCGCGATTGTGAAAGAAGGTATTTCGAAAGTAAAATACTCAACTCTGAGCCAATAAGTATTATATAGTATTAGTCGAGAAGATAATTTATCTTTGTTTTTCATTTTATTCACTACAATACGAGGGTTGCTACTTAAGTTCTGAGATAGACAAATATTTATAATTGGTTATGGCTTTATTGTATTTCAATTCTTCATTAAGATCAATACACTTTGGATGCATTCCAACCAATTGTCGAAGCATATTTTTCATTCTGTTAGAGGTACCTCCAAAACATTTGAACGCATCAATCGCTTAGTCAAATCTAGACGGGAATAAGAAGAAATAAGATGAAGAATTATTCGTCTTCTGCGATTGGTATCCCTGATTTTTTCGATGACTTCTGGCGAACAAATACTGATGTACAATTCATAATTGACCGTTCTACCGTGGCTACATGTCCAGTTATTCAGGCGACAATTTGCTTGGAAGTCCTTCAAGCGTGAACAACTTTTGTTGGATTTGACTCATCTAGAAAGACCCATTGTTGTTTAGTTTAGAGTTTATACGAATAGATCTATGATTCTTTCCCCATCACGATCTTGTAGACGTTTTTTGAAGCACCGAGTACTCAGGAAAATAGCGGGAAAAAAACTTTTAAACAGAGATGGTGTGAGAATCTGGATCCAGGAGGCTGAAACTGAAGAGGAAACAGGTTTTAAACCTACCATACAAGAAGGAATCATGGATGTGGAAAGACAGACAAGACATTTTGCGGTCAAAAACCCACGAAGCAAAAGCGATTTGTGCAACAACGTCTTGTCATTACGATCAAGAAAGCCTTTGGACAAATTTCCTCGCAACCGACAACGACCTTCATATTCAAATTCATTTGACGTGATTTAGGTTTTCTCTTATTGCTTTAGGCACAACTACAATCTCCAGTAATAATTTTGCTAACGAAAACTGAAACCAGAAAGTTATGAAGCTTTCCCATTACATAGCTTACTAAGGATTCAACTCGGATCCATATTATTAATAGTTAAAACATATCAGGATTGAACAGATCAAACACACGATGATTGACGTATGAACGAAACTGGATTTAACATATGGAATACATCATTGTCATCTAGAAGTATTTCTTACCAACTATTGATGTTGAAACTTGACTGTGTACTCCTCAATTTATGAGGTGATTGCGAACAATATCAGTGTTTCCGTTCACATCATCTCTTTTTTTCAGCCTCGGTTGTTTGTTTTTCCAGATAAAAAACTGTCGCTCGATAGGGGGAATCTCGATAATAAAACGAATTGAAGTTATTTCGCAGGCACACTGATTTTATTTTCCAATTAACACAATCAGCAACAAATTATCCAAAAAGCCGAAAACAAGTAATGGTAAACGGGTGACAATGTGCTTCTATTACATAAACAATGACCTCCGCAGGCTACACAATCAGGCCAGTCTCATTAGCATAGATTTGCATCGTGCCAATATGGTTGCCGTCGGCCGTCGCCCTCCGTTTCCTAATTCATTGTCTGTTTCTGAACGGATATACTACGGTCCGTACAATACCTAAGCCGCATTCTTCACTTTATGGACCAATTCGTCCTGGAAAAGGATAAAAGAGATGATGTTGCGGGAGAGAATGGAATTTTTCAATGGAGGAGATTTAATATATGAGTTTAAAACGCCGACAGGGAACTTAATATTCTGTATTTTCAAATCGTAACTACTCGTTTCGGAAACGAAAAACACAAAGATGGTAATCTCTTAAACTAATTTCACGTTTTGTTAAGTTTACAGGGATATTGAAATGGGAAGATAATAATTGATAAAGGAATTTCAAATAAAAGTTATCTGCCATCATGTGATCGCTGGCAAATGACACCAATTTTCATAAAAAAATCATCATCAGCGTTGTGGCATTTTTTGAAAAAGTCACTTGTTGGTGTTCAGTTTCGTCCGACTCATATTTCTTTTAGAAAGACGTTGACCAGGCCATTAAATTCGATTCCTACCGCTAGAGGACGCTAATAATCACTTCGTTTTATCCTGAATTGGATGAAAAAGTCAAAAAACTTAAGGACTTTCAGAACCAACACTAAAATTGATCATATCTTAAACCCTTCCTTTAATCAAGAAGGAGCTAAGATCATATAAAAATACATTTGACTTTTATTTAAATCTTATCCAAGCCTTTCTCCATCTCCTTCTTCATTGATTATTCATTCCATTGATTTTTCTCATAACTTTTTTTAGTTTCACTTTATTCTTTAATCATAATTGTCAATAGGGCCTCTATATTATACATATATCGTCAAATGATTATGGCTTAAGTTATCCATAATGAAATATTTGATCTTGTTGTAAATGACGTACCAAAGAAAATAATTGGACTAATAAATGACTGTCAATAAAGTAGAGATATCTCAGGTTTCTTCTCATCTTAGTCCATCCATCTTCATCATCCAATTAAGGACCTCTAATTTCCTGTTTGGACAAATTCTCAATATTTGCTTGTATGACAATATTTTAATTATCCAACCTATTAGCAAAACACTCTATATAAGAGACCACGAAAGAAACAAACTCCAATTTCTTGTTGACTCTATTTCACGGTCTTGTGAAGATGAATCGTTATGTATATTTGTATGGCTTTATTATATACACTCGGACGTAATAGAAAATAAACGGAGAGACATTATAAAAATGAAAAAAAAAAAAAAAAAAATGAAAAATGGCTGTCAAAGGAAGAATCCATTTAATAAATAAACTGTAGCGACATCGAAGGGTGGCCGGAATAATATATGGGAAAATTCCGGGACTCTTAACCAATAGTATTTCTTTATATTGCTATTGAGTTGCTGTATATATGATTTATACCATGATATTTGGTTTTATGTAATAAATACCAACTTTTCGAAATTAAGACTATATCAATAGGAATTTCATGAATATTTATCGCATTAGCACGAAACCGATATGGAAGGTAATGTGACAAAAATCCATGAGTCCGTATTGGCAGACCGCCGGTTAGATGTGCCGAGAGAGTTAAAACTGTGGAAATTTAAGAATCACGTGGGTTATATCCTGCTTGCAGGATGGGTGTCGCGTTTGCTTGCTCCAGACAATAAACGAAACCTAAAACCACTTCAGAGTAGTATTTGAAGCTACATTCGTCATTTCGAGACAGTCGACGAAACATAGATCCATTAGAGACCACGGATTTGTTGAAATAGTGCATTTTAAGATGATGAATATCTCGAGGCAAAAAATGACAGAAAAAAATTGGTCCTGCTTGGCACAAATTCACACTTATGTCATCGCTACGGCTAAATTGGTCGAATTGAGTAGCGCAAACTGATATCCCAACGTTAGTTATCTCCAGATATGGCCCCGGGCGATTTCCTTTTGTTTCCAAACTTGAGAAAATCATTTGCCGGGCAGAAATGTGAATCGCACTAGGAAGTTATCGTTGCCACAGAGGTCTACTTAAAAGACGTCATTAAAATGTCTTTCTCAGATTGAAAAAGTTGAAGCATCGCTATGTCAAATGTATAGAATTAAAAGGAAACTAAATCGAAAAATAAACCGCTACTTTCTAAAATTTTTTCGGTCTTTTTACTACCTTGCGCAGAGTAAGCTCTTCAGATACACCTTCGATTGCGCAAAGAAACATATTTTACAAACTAGTGCGTGAAAAATTTTTATTAACTATGGAGCGTAATGACTAAGAGTGAGAAACTCACAAAACTAAAAATCGAAGATAAAATTTAATAATTGCACCTTTATTATCAGTATGGTTAATAATTGAAATCATCTGTTGTTTTCTCAAATTGTGCTAATTTTGATTAAAATGTTCAATATTAATAAACGCGTTATAGTTTCTTCAGAAGTAAAATTAAACATACTTTACGCACCAGTGCGTAAAGGAAATTACTATTAAACTTTTGTATTTTGATAAAACTTTCGGTAGTAGAAAAAATATTGTCTGCAATTCGAATGTTAAGGCTTTTTTTAGACTTGTCGCATTCGTCAAAAAAGGCTACTTCACACAGTTGTTACATAAATATTTATTTTATATTTTTGAATTTCTATGGTATACCAGGTCTGGCGATTGAATAACGAGACTGCGCGCCTAGAGGGCGTCCTATACGGATGAGGTAAAAAACGAGTAGTGCTTTGGGTGTCTATATATCTTGTCTATGCACGTTCCAAAACAAGTTTCCGTCACTATTATAGTATTTGTGCAGTAGCTGTTTGAAACGAACGTATCAATCTCAAATTTCCCGTAAAATTGAAGAAAACTCCGGCTGAGTGCTAAAAATTGTTGCAAGAAGCTTATACGGACAGTTTTCTATCTCCTGCGCGGGTTTTTGAGTGGTGTAAGCGCTTTGGTGAGGGCACTGAAGATGCCCAGCGCCCAGGTCGCCTGTGACTGTTTCAACTCCGGAAACAGTCACCAAAATCAACCAAATTGTGCTTGCAGATCGTCGAATGAGCATCCGGATGATTGTCGAGGTTGTAAACGCCGATAAAGAAACGGTTACTCCTGACCAAAAGCTCTCGCGTCTGCTTGAGTCTGCTCAGGTTTTCTTGAAAGGTTAGAAAAAGATCTGTTTGGAAAGGCACCCGATTTGATTCGATGGAAGCGGTAAAGCAAAAAACGGCTGAGCTCCTAAAGGCACTCACTAAAGAAGACTTCCAGCACTGCTTCGATCAATGGAAAAAACGTATGGAAAGGTGTGTGTATGTAGAATAATTTTTATAATAAAAAACCCTTTTACGTAACCAGTTTCGTTATTTAATATCCAGACCTCGTACCTACCTAGTTGGGAATTCTAAAGATAAATGTAGAAAGTTGTTAATAATTTCAAATAAAATCAATATCGTCTCACACTGATTTACTTGATGATGGACAAAATTGTTACTGTTATTAAATTTTATAATTAAACATCATAATAAGTCGAATAAATTGATAAAATTCCATCATTATATATGTCAAAAAGAAGCAGATCGTCAAATTATGGAAGTATACAATGAATAAAATAAATAAGATCACAGTTTGAAAGTATTATTCCGGAAAGAAGGGAATGTAGAGCAAACAGTATAGCTAGACGATGGTAAATCATCATCGTGACCGCAAATTCAAGTATCTCCTGCCTCCCATGAAAATAATTCTCATTAAAATTCATTATTACGCGGCCACATCTTTTACATATTTCATATTGCAATTAAAATTCAATTTCAAGTCTTCACACATTCAACCTCAAAAGGTGAAAAGGGGAAGATGCTAATGCCATTTTCATTCCGTCTTGTCATCATCCGGCAGAAGCTTTTCTATATATTTGTCATACTGATGTTATATTCTGAATTAAAAATTTTCGACGCGTATGAACTGGGAACGTCTGAGTCACTTCAACGTCATGATTATAAAGTATGATGTTCCAACTTCATAGCAGACATGAATGTATAATTTTGGAAAACTTATCCTTAAGACAAGAAACTGCCAGAGTAATATATTACAAACATACACTGGAATCTCCCACTCAAATTTCAGTTCTTTATAGGGAACATAAAACTTGGCGGGATATTAAAGGGCTTTGGTAGCGTGCAAGGCCTGAACTTTCTAACGCCATGGGCGGTTCCTACATTCATTTACGAGCATTAAATTTGCAAAGCGAACAGAAAATTGCACCGTAAATATCGATTGCCAGGTAAATTATTGCAACTAAGAATACATTGTATTGTACATTACAATCATACATTTGATTAATTATGTATTATTGCAAAAATAAGGGATAAAAGGGGATAACAATTTGCATACCTTTAGATGCAATAAGAAGACGAAAATACCTGAGATATTCATTCGGGATATTTTGAATAATGCTTTATAATAATCATCAAATAGTATAAATTTATAAATAACATTGTTTTTTAAACTCAAGTCCTTCATATAAGGGCCTAATTACCAGAATTACCAGTTAGGATGAAGCATCCAAGCAGTTATTATTCTGTGAATTTTCTGCACATTTTTTTGAAGTTTACTAAACTTTCATCTCGTGTCTCTTAATTCGGTCAACTAAACTTGCAGTGGCGGTGAACTTAACGTCGGTCCGAACTTCAGCAAATCTGCCACGCCATCATTTACACCGTAAACACACTTCGAAGTTCGATTTAATTGACAGGAAAATCGACTTTGCATACGTACGACTCGCTGTCCTATTTCCAGCAACTACGTAATTTAATTTGAGAAAAAAACAATCTTCTTAAACAAATTTTGTTTTAACTCGTGATATGACATTAGCCAGTACTACTTGAACCAAGTCGTTCATTTGCTAAGAACTGATGACATTTGACAGTTGACATTTGACAGATGCTCGATCTTATAGCTACAGATACAGATACTAGATACAGTATGTGTCCACTGTCCTATTAGAAATAAGAATACTGATTCTCTGTAATTTATGCTCGGGGTCTTTTGCTTTTTTACTGGGGGTAAACTTTATAATGTTGAAACAACTTATCACTTCAACACACACTCAATTATCTCATAAACAAATTGTAGATTGTCCCTGTTAGATTACAGATTATTGACTACTTCGTACAAGTCCCTTTTTTCTGTTTATGATCAATTATGAAAAATCACACGTTATTCATAATAGTGCGTTGGGCATCTAGATATGTTGTATATGGACGTCCCAAGACACGTTGAAATTGAAAAAAACTCCGACTGAAGGCTATAAATTGTTGCAAGAGGCCTATGGGGACAATTCTCTATGTCGTGCGCGTGTTTTTGAGTGGTGTAAGCGCTTTGGTGAGGGCACTGAAGATGCCCAGCGCCCACGTCACCCTGTGACTGTTTCAACTCCGGAAACTGTGACCAAAATCAACCAAATTGTGCGTGCAGATCGTCGAATGAGCATCCGGATGATTGTCGAAGCTGTAAAAGCCGATAAAGAAAAAGATAAAGATAAAGAAATTACACTTGACAAAAGTGGTGCTAAAAAATCTGACTCCTGACCAAAAACTCTTGCCTCAACGGGTGTGCTCACATTTCCTTGAAAGTTTAGAAAAAGATCTGCTTTGTGCGGTTCCCGATTTGAGTCGATGGAAGACCTCCTAAAGGCACTCAGAGTATATTGAAGGGGAGCTTTCGAATGTAGAATAATTTTTATAATAAAAAACTCTTTTTACGTAACCAGTTTCGTTATTTAATAGCCAGACCTCGTACTCTAGATATAAAGTGTACTACACACGTTAACGTATTGTCTGATGTAACACATCTTCTTATCTTGAATGAGAATGAGGTCAACTTTGGTGTAGGTTTACGTATTTTGACCTTATGGAAAAAGGCATTCACCTCGCCACTGCGGAATTCCGATTGCGATGTCACGGGGTAAAACGGCGACGCTCGAGAGAAATGCCGCGCCACCGTGTCTCCTAATTATAATGTAGTGACGTAATTACAAGACGCGTTACGTGTCTGGATCTCAGGTTATTATAGAAGATGATTAATACTGCAATTATACACTAGTCCCTTCATTCTCTTCTTTCTTTGCTAATATCGGTTCGAGACCCGATTCTTTGTTGATCGTTAGAGACTGAGATTTATTGGAGGAGATTTTCCCCGTCTACATTTTCCACACTGATCTCTTTTCTGAAACTTCAATACTGTTTGAAAGTTCTTTTGTGAAGTCGTTGTTATAGGTACGATAAGAAACGAACTTTCAATAGTTCGGCTATGGTGATTTTAAATTTTCTCGGCGCGTTCGGAAATCTGGAAAAGTAAGTAACTACTTGGAAAAGTTCGAGTGTATATATGTATGGGTGACGAATATTATCGAGATACCATTGTGATTCGTATTGTATTTTGAAACAACGTTTACTCTATTCACAGAACTTTCGTTGATATTCGCGTGTATTCTTTAGAATCGTAACGATAAAATAATGAAACTTTTTAGTTGAAATTTTTTCGATGAAACGTTGTCAAGTTCTCAAATGCAATCATAAATCATGCAGATAGATGGCGCTTTCTGTTACATCAATCAAGTTAATTGTTGAATCCTAGAAAATAAGTATGATGTAGTGCTATGATTCCACAATCATACAAACATAACCTTTTTGTAAATTAAGGTTCTATTTACCATCAACTATATTCTATCAAACGGGCACAGTCCCAGGACTTCACATACAGTCCAACATCAGACAGATAGATGGCGCTTTCTATTACATCAAACGTCTCAATTGTCATAGTATTGCTGCATGCATTTCGTTCAAAATATACGGTTGTAAACTATAAGAAACCCCAAAATGAATTCAGGACGTCGCAATGAACGGAGAGGGTAATGTTTTGATTTGACAAAAAACATTTGGAGACCATTATTCAAAAGAAGACAATTGTAGTTTATAAAGATATGAGGACTTGCACAGCCGTTAAGAAATTCACACAGGTTGATAAGAAGCTTATTATAGAGTACAAATAGTATATTCCGAGAGTAGTCTCGTTATTTTCTCCCCAAAAGAACAAAGGAATCTATTAATCCAGACAAATCGTCTTGAATGAAGTATACTCACAGAAATATCATTATAGTTTGGTCAATTAAGTTCTACAGAAAAGTTTTTAAAGAATATTTCGCAAATGTACCATTTAGAGGACCTGGAAAGCGCAAAATTTCAGTTGGACTTGCACCATCGGAAGGCAGAACAAGCTACCGTACTTGTGATAAAGGGTATTGCCTCTTCTATATCTCGGGTGCTGATTGAAGATTTTCGAACATCATTTTTTTTGATGTTTTCGTCGTTAACAGAGTTAAATCGACGACTCGCATGAGGCAAGCTTTCTAGGACTTCACGACCTTCCATGAATACTTTGTGCAACTCAAATATTTCTATTCGCGTAGAAATAGATTCCCTAAAACATTTCTGCTGTATTTTCAACTATTCTTCAGCCATATTTTCATTTTAAACACACCATTGATGATTTGTTTTTTCGCATAGTAAATAAACACATAATACTTGGTTTGAATTTGGGCCTTTAATATCTTTATACCGTTACTTTATAATATTTTGGATTTAAAATTTGATATCAACCTAAAATTCTTGAATATCCAAATGAAATATCTCGTTTGCGTGGATAATGTTTTGTATCTTGCAGACCATTCAATAAATCTTTGTCTTCTAACTTATTGCAATCAAAACAGTTCTAGAAATTGCCTCACAGTTCTCTATAAAGTACGCTGTCTTGTTCAAAAAGATCTGCTGGAATCTATTAGAAAGATATTGATATAGATATATCTCGGCGTCGGAAAAAAATATCTCAACAATTCAAAAAGAAGTTGATTATATGTTTCATGAATTTCGATTGGTCAATAACGAAAATTTCCCGCAATCTTCTACAAAGGTCATTAACAACAACAACCTACTAAAACTAGTAATCGAAAAACCGATCTGAACTAATATGACTATCTGCTTTTTCAACAACACAATCTTCGTAGTCATAAATTCGTTACTGACTTTGTTTAAATTTTCTATGCTGTTCTTAAAGCACCTTCCACGTTTTTGAAACATAAGGGAAGAACTTCACGTCGTTTTGCAATAGAATAATTCATTTTGAAAGTAATCACAAAATATCTAAATCAATTATCAACAATGTCGCCCTGATTTCTTATTATTATTATTTTTTTGTAATATTTGTAGTAATTTACTTTTGATGTGACACAAAAATGATATATTAGCAAACCGTTGCGTTCCATTGCACTTATTTTTAAAGACTTTGAGTATCGAAACTGAAACATCATTTTGTCTGAATACTTCGACTAAATGACAGTCTCCTTAGCTCAAAAATTGACGTGAATCGATATAAACTCTAATAAATATCGGTTTAAATATCGATTCCTGTGACCCATTCTGTATATAAAATTTCAAAAAGAAAATTGTAGGAATTCACTTTAAAAGTTCTTGCAAGAGTCGATTTTTCAATTCTGAAAAAATATTTATTTTCTACGGAATTGATATTCGAATCAAATATGGAAAACTTTTGGATAGGGGAAATGTATCATTGTCAACTTCGGTATAAGAAAAGCTGATTCAAACTTTTATATAAGAGACTTGCATGAACCGCATGAAAGTTAATAAGCAAGAAGTGCCTTTTAACATTAAACTGAGATGTGTGTGCTTTCAATTGAAAATCCAATATTTTTAGAAACTTCGTCAAAAAAGTCTCTAACGCACAATTTTTTTTTATAATTTTAAAAATTCATCCATGCAAAGAAGCAACTCCATTAAACCTTCCTCTTCATATTTGTTTTGTGAGTATTTAGCTCACTCTTATTAATAGGAAGTCCGTGTGTTTTAGAGCAATGATGAGATGTTACCCTTTATACAACTCCTTTAATCATTTGCCTTTTTTATATTGGCTGCTTATGAGAAAAACAAGGTTTGTTATTTTTCGATTTATATAATAAGTTGCTTTCCTTATTTGAAGTTGTTTGAATTGTATTGATTGTTATATAATAAGTAGATGAGTTTGTATAAAGTCAATGCTGGCTCCGGCAACATCTGTGCACTTTCTAATCACTTATTCATTCCGGCTTGCTCGGAATCCTACAATTAAATTTTCCCCAAAAGACAATATCCTTATATTAGGTAATACATTTCTCTCTTGCCGGAATTCTCTCATTATCTCTCCACGTGAAAGATGAACTCGGTAGGAATTCAAATCGAATTTTGAAATTAATGAGCCGTTCTGTCTTCCTCATTTTTCGCCAAATTAGATACAATGGTAGTTTCTGGAACTTGATGATTAGTTGGTTGTCGTCACTTACTTTTGTTTCTATTTTTTTTTTTTTCAACTTTTTCATTAAGAAATTGCAAGGAAGTTTATAATTTCCAATTAATTTTACTTACAACGATTTGAATAGTTTTAAATTATTAATTAATAAATTGTATAACAATGAAATAAAATCACAATGTTGGAGGAAACTATGACGTTGGAAGGATAAAAGAGGAAGCGAAAGATCCCAAATTAGAAGATTTGATGATCTAAACAAACATGTTGATGAACATCATAAATGTTAGGAAAATTTAGCACCTTCCTAGCTTTCCAAATACTTTTTGTCGATCTATTATTCTCCATTCCACAAAGGTGTCCTAACCATCTAGCTGTTGTTATTCAATTGTCTCAATCACAGGTTCTACATTCAAGTCTTCTCTTGAATTAGTTTGTAAGTAGTCAGCTTGATTTGTACACGTTCATTTTGGTGATTTTTTGTTATTTCTTTTCTTCCCCAACGCATTATAAAGTTGATTCTTCCATTCACATCTTCTTTTTGATTTCCATCGCTCTGTATGTCCACGCTTAGATGTTTGAGGTCTTCTTCTTGTTTTCTCACTACCGTTATTTTTGTCTTCTCTATATTACTATTCATGTTTCTCGATTTCAATACTTGTTTCCATTTCATTGCATTTCCATTTCCAATTCTCCTTCATTTTTAAGGAAGAATACTAAATCGTCGGCAAAAACACATAACAGATTCCAACTATTTTCATGTTTCTGTATCCTACTTGTATCTTTTTAACTATAGTTTTCAATTCTTTCAATACATCATCCATTGTCATTATAAATTGGACTCAGAGTTCTCTTGGTTAGGTCTTGGTCCTTATTTTCCTAACCTCTTTTTTTGTTGTATCATATATACTTTTGATATTGTTCCTCGATTTGACTCTAACTCCTCTTTGTCAAAAACTATTTAATATTTGGTTTCTTCGAACGCTATCAAATGCTTGGAATGCGTGGAATGATCATGCATGCAAAGGTGTAATCATTGCAATTTTATACCTTGCGTTCTATACAATATTTCATAAAAATTGAATGTAATTCTTGAAAATAAAACAAGTGTATCAATTGATTATACTGTTTCTCGTACTAGATAGAAAAATTATTTGTTTGAATCTGCTCGAGCGAAACAAATATCTATATATTTTACTGTCCAAAACAGTTGTTTCCTCTTTATAGCTAGAAACATATTCGTATACTTGGAGGAAAACCAAATGAATAATTGAGAAGTTTGTGTTGCAAGAGATGAGGAAAACACAATAAGGAATGTAGAAAAATGAAATATTCAGATCATCCCCGCACAGCAATTGCGCCTTGGGCGGCGTTAAATCAAATATTCAACACCTACTTGCAGTATACAGTTTTTTTTTCGAACGACTTATAAAAATGAATGGATTCTACACGCACACGCTCCTTACTCTTTCCGGATACTGTTCCTCCGCGTCACATTCAAGAAAATGTAAACATGAAATTGTATCCCGGAATCCTTTTAAATGCAAAGCGGTTCTTTTTTACGATTTCTTGTCGAATTTCGTCTTGTATTAGGTAATATTCTTTTATTGTGGGACTTTTCCCACGCGACATCCACAGCCGAAAAGTGATGTTGGAATGGGTGTCTAACACACTATTCGTTACAAATTCTATTAGAAAGCTTCACGACTCTACATAACACTCTTGCAAATATATACATACCAGTAAAAGAAAATTTATTCGGGAAAGTACAATAGTGAGAGAATTACAATCTTTGGTATTACATAAATCTGGTTGACATATTTGTTTCATGATCATCTTATATTTAACAAGATAAATAATAAAAAACGAATTTTCTCAAAAATTTTTTGGGTAATTGACGTCAACTGAAACTATTCCCACCAATTACTCAAGACGATGATGGTCCCAGAATTTCATGGCCTTACCTAGAGATGGTGGTAATTGATTCAAAAATACCACTGTATTAGAAAGTACACAGCCATCAAGAGTGAATGTTTTTAGTGAATTTGTAAATAATACTGTCATTTGAAAGGCCCAACTGATGTAAAAACTGTACTAGATTCTACTCTGCGTGAGGCTGCAACCAAATATTGGGTTTAAATGAGACCTTACAACCTGCGAAGACTAGCATCGCAGTGGTCGATCAAATGATGTGACGTCTCCAGAAATATTGAGGAAAATTCACTGGTACCGGTTGAACGATGACTGAAAGTGCGACGGCGAGTGTTAAGGGAATTTATTGCAAGGTTTGAGCGAAGGAACCAAGCAAAAACAGTCGCATTTGGCTAATACGAAAGTGTTGTTTCATGAAGACAATGGACTAGCTTACACATTTGTTATTGCAATGGCCAGAATTAATTAATTAAAGTTTGAATTGCTACCTCATGCACCCTGTACACCAGATTTAACCTTGAAAAAATTGCTCGGTGGTCAAAGATTTTCCAACAATGAAGAGAGGTGACGTCGGAATTGAGAAACTTGACGATTCTTATTATAAAAAGAGTATGGAGCTAAAAGAAGATTAAGTTGAAACATAATTTTTGTGTTTTCCTCTTCTAGGACCTTGCTCGTAGTTTACAAGCAGTCTCTCTTATTAGCCTTCAATCTCCAACTGGAATGACCAGATATAGAACTGCAGGTCACCATGCCAAAAAAGCATCTTACTAATAAAATCAAGCTCCACTTAAAAAATTTCCTCATACATTGGAATCACTGGAAACTTGAATGCAGATGTCCATACCAAGGATCTTGTAAATGATGTCAAGCTCAATTTAAAAAAATTCTAGCAATATTTTTGGCGCGATTTATGAAACAACTGTATAACAGCAGTTCATAGCATCCATTCATCCGATATCAACTTTTTTATTCGGCAATGGGAAGACTTCGAATGGGTTGCAACAAACATACACGCGGTTATCTGCTGTCATCGAATTATGCTAATATTTCATTACATATCATTAATTTAATTTGATGCTTAACAGCTAACTGTCCCACAGACATCAAGGAAGAGGATCGCAAAATTGAAATGAAACATTAGATTTTATTCCGAGGTGGATGACTAATTTAATTGGACTATAAATTCCTTAACAATTACAATTCAATTATTACAAATTTGAAAGCAAAAACAATGTTCATTTATTTAGTTTTATAATTATGTTTGGTTTAACTTTAAGAATTCGTAACTTTCTTTGGAAATAACTTTTTCTTCTGAAAATTATTTGCAAGATATTTTCAATAAGAATTCTTGATCTCTAAATATTTACTTTGATTTGTTCCGAAAATCTGGAGAATAATTTTTATTAGACGTTGTCATCGAGGGTAAAGAGAAGACAAGAAAATTATTTAGTTTTATGTCTTCTACAGACTTATTTCGCAATCGAAACAAAAACATTTTCAACAACTTTCAATTGATCACTTACATCTTCACTTCTCTTTGATTTTCTGACACTAATTCTCAATCGAATTTGACATGTCTCAGCGTGGTGGACACGATAACTCAATTGCTTTTCATTTATTATGTATGTCGGAATGAAAACAAATAGAAATACTTTCATATCATCAATTTTTTTTATACGTGAATGTTATGAACCATTTCAAATCAAACTTTTTCCAGTACGGATAAAACTTTTCTGAATTAAGGGACACTTTTTCCCATTTCAGGTGTAGCAAATAAAACAACTCCCATTTCGCTTCTGAAATTTATCATAGGACTCGTACGTGTCCTTCGAACCGCCTACTTTAACTTTTTTTCTTGTGGCCATTATAATAAAAACGTTTTCAAGACCCTTTGGGGACATCATCATGTTTCAAGAAGGTCTCATAAGTGCAATACATTTCGTTATTGGTGTGTAAATCACGATTCTCTAGATTATGTGGAATGTAGCCAGTGGATAGCTTTACTACCAATACCATAACGAGTTTGATTCAGTTGAGGAACATAAAAGTTGCTTGGTTTTGTTTGCTAGGGTTCAGATAACAAATATTATTCTGATAAGACTGTCCTCGAATATATTTTCTGAATATAAAATGAGGCTGTAATTTGGCATGATTAAAATGGATCAAATACTAATTCACCTACCATTCCAACGCGTACAGGGTGAAACAAATAACTAAAGATAACTTTTTAAATAAAGACAATTTATTTAAAAAGTTAACTCAAGAGTTCGCTATAAATTAATACATCAAATTCAACAATTTGCAATCTAATTCTGCTAGTAATTAAAGTGTTATAATTTATTTCAAATGGATATTTTATTGAGGTTAGGTTTCTGTGAAGAAAGCTGTAGATGATGGGTGAAGTTTCTTAACCGCTTGGTTTTTCACAAAGAAACATGTTCAAAGACGGGCTCAACAAACAGGAAAGTTTATAGTGTTTATAGAGAAAGTCCTAAGTGTGCGAGATGAAGAACGTATTGACAATAAACGGCATATTAGCTTCTTTTTCTTAAAGTGCCATCTTTGGACGAAGACGCTGCTCTAAACAATAGGTTTGATGTACAATTAAATCACTCGTCCCAAACCTCACTTTCCCTCTATCTTTCCCTGTATAATCAATCTCTAGTATTCATGTCGTTGTCCCCTCATTACATGATCAAAGAACTCTAATTTGCAGGTCAATAATTCTCTTTGTGGTGCGTGAAACTTCTTCATTTGCTATTCTATCTGTCTATATGATATTCGTAGTATATACACATTTCAAAGACTTCCAGTTTTTTCATTATTGCTTCGTTTAAAGTAGCTGCTACCATTCCGTACAGAAGGATCAAGATCATCTACACACTGAATTATTAGACGTAATTTTCTCCATCCACATCATGTCCAAAACGTGTAAGAGTTGTTACTCCAAGACTTGGTTCGCTGAATGAATTTCTGTCTATTTATTTTATGTCAAGATATTTACATTCAAAAGAAAATTCCTTTTGTTGTTTGCTTTACTCGTAGGGGTATTACAGATATGCATAACTATCATGAGTATTCAGATAAAAACCCATTCTTTGACATGTCCAACGTTAGTTTAAGATAAATGTTTGGGTAGGTTTTATCGATCATTATTTGATTTCTTCTTTTTTCGCCGCGTTAACCAGATCTCTCATATTTCTTAAACCTGTCCACACTCTTATGTTCTTCAACCAAGACATTTGATATATTCCGACCATATATCTTACCCTCAACTATGAGTTGAGGAAGTTGGGCCTCTGAGTATGTGACCCAAATAAGCTATTCATTTCTTCACACCTACATTCATTTAATTTTCTTGGGATAGGTTACTTTAGTGGTTTCCCGCTCCTAACATGTGGTCAGACGTTGTTTCTCCTGTGTAGACGCTTTTTGTGTTTTAGTCCGCCTCGAGTATTTCATTTCCTCGGTACAATCCATATCTGGGAGGCTTTACCCGATATTGACCTGTTGAAGCGCCCAATACGGGATTATTTGATTGGACCAGTTATTTTACCAAATTTTATCTTTTGGATTTATTGGACGATTTGTTGTTACCATTGAGATTGGAACATTGGTTTATTCATGGTAGAACACTTTTCATTCTTGAAGATTGGCATCTTCGTTCTCAATAAGTGTGACTATTTTATTTGAGGGAAGTCTGTTTATTTATTTATTTATATCAAATATGAAATCGCATTACAGACAAATGCAGGCTAGAATTTACGTCAATTTTCTAGGTGAAGCGATTACTTCTACAAAAACTGAATTAAGAAATTGTCAAATTTGTTGTATCAATTCATAACCAACTTTTGACTTGTTAAAAAGTTTGACATTGTTGACATTGTTAAAAAAAGTCTCTGATTATTTGACTTTTCTTTGAAAATGAAAAATTACAATAGTAAATAAAGTTAAGTTTTAGAATTATCCATGGTATGAAAATGAATTTCTTTTAAATTAACTGACAGATGAAAACATCTGTGAAATTTTAAGATTAGGTCAGCCCTAATTAACCCTCCAGAATGGTTTCAAACCTTCTCCTCACCTTAAAAGTCTCGTACAATGTATCAAATTTGGTATATAACTTATCAGAGATAAAACTTGATAAATTGCCCACAACCGTCATATTTTGGGCACACTCTGTATAATGGTACATCGTGATTCACCTCCTGTGTCAAAAAAATGTGTTATTACTTCGTTTTCTCCAATCTATGTGCAAGTCGAAAGTTTAGCATCGTTTTTCAAATGTTTTTTCATTCCCTTTCTATAAGACCCTCGCCATTTGGTGACAAATTTTAATTAAAAAACATTACGTATTACTCGATATTTTATTGCTTATTTTTCCAACAACATCGACAAGTAAGTTATCAAAAAAACGTTATTTAATCCCAAATTTACAATCTAACTGATCCTATTTCCCTTTCACAAGTTAATCCATTACAGTCTTCCAAAGCAGCCGAAGCAACTCTTTCTAAACTCTCTAAAATGCAGCCTTGTTGTTCAGTAATCTCTTCGATACATTCAGTAGCTTCACATACTTCGCAAAGTTCATCGAAAATGTCTTGTAAATCAGTCGTCTGTTGGTTCGATTCGCTGTTAGTGCTATTTTCGTTATCTATAATGTTACTCAATTCATCTGTGACACTGGTTAGAGAATCAGTTTGATTGTTAACAGTTTGGTCAACGTTCTTAACTGTTTCGTCTACATTATTCAATCCGTTTCTGATATCTTTGAACGATTGAACTTGATTTGAAACTTGTCTTAATACATCTTGTAGGGAAGATAAACATGCGCACGGATCGGATTTTGGTACTGAAAGACATAAAAATCTATCATTAATTCTACTTTAGAAAATTGAATTGGTTGTATCTGAGTTTTTTGTTTATTTTATTTCAACTGCTGGATGTACGCAATCTTGTAATTATTTAGTGTTAACATAACCTTACTTTTAACGGTCTGCTAGTGAAATTTTTGGCTACAATTTGATAAGTGATATTTGAATACTGCGTTTATCTAAAAAATTTATATTTCCTATTTCAATTTATAAAATAAATATTGGGGATAGAAAGTCTTTACTTCACTTTGCTTCTTATTTGAACTAGGACCAGAATTAATCTGATCCATAATAGTACATAGTGTTTTCAGTTTTTAGTAAAACGGCAAGTAATGTATTGAGAGAAAATCTCATTTGTGTCTTTGAACCGAACAAATTTGGTTTCCACTATGATTCTATTCTTAAAATATACGGAATATTTGGAAGATTTCAAATTAAGAAGCGTATAACAACAAAACTTTTGCTGATCTGTGGTTGTGGATCATAGGTTTTAATTAACAATTTGAAGCAGATAATAACGTGTGGAATGAAGATACTTAGGGAAATAGCGGTAAAGGAAGTAGATAAAATAAAGAATGGCACAATTAGACTCGAATTAACGGTGGAGAGTGCGATGCAAAAAAATCGAACAATAGTTGATATGGTTTGAACATATAGTGCGAATGTGGTATCACTCAGAAAGAAGTGGATTACACAAGGATGAAGACTGAATTGGAGACAGAATAAACAGGAAGCGAATGATAGAACTAAATGGAGAAGAAAAAATAGTTTGCGGATAAAAATGAATGAGAATTGTGTGGAAAATTATCACACTTGAACAAAAAGGGACTAAAAAATCGAATAGAATTAAATTAACTCTAGAAAACCAGAAGTGGAATAAATATTTTGTAAATTCTTATTAGTTTTTCTTTAGTTGTGAAATCACATTTTTTCTAAATATAATAAACTCACCTTCCAAATTAATGGCCGTGGCGGCTACGTAGGCAATAATAGAAGAGACGGCAATAAAGTACTTCATTATTAATTTTTTTTTTATTGTAGATGAGATGATCGTTGACTGTAGATCGAATATTATTTTTAAAAGTATTTATATGAAACCTTTGTTTAAATTGGATTTTATATTGTTTTTCGGAATGTGTACCACAAAATATTTATTCAGTAATGTGTTACTGTACTGGTTGTTGTGGGAACAAAATGTAATGTTTGTGTGATTAACAGTGGATTATGAAACATAACAACGAATTTATTCATTTATTTTTTTAAATATGTTTTCGATGCATTCCGCGTATTTTGTTACAAAATGATCAGTTTGAATGGTTGGATAGTCACATTCTCGAACGTTTGAGTTTGTTTAGCGGCATTAGTTATACTAATTATTATTTCTTTTAGTATTAATCAAATACGAGGAGGTCTAAGAAAAATTATTAATCACATTTCTACAGACTATTTTGTTTTCTTCTATTCAGACACTTATAGAAGATAAAATCACGTGATTTTAGAAAAATATTATACGAAATATAGCTCTAGAATAACGAAGCTAAGTTACTGTATACCAATCAGTATAGCCGTTGTCTTAATTTGTTTCGGACTTGTTGAAAAATTTGGGATAGCAGCGACTGGAATGGATAATTCATTGAATTGAATGTGTGACAGCCTTTTAGAAAAAGTTCTAGATTATCGATATTTCACGTCAAAAATGGATCATAATATCTAAAAAAATTCGTTTTGTTATTTGTACTATTGCTAAAACTGTGTACCAAACTGTTGCTTAATATTTTAACACTTAAACAACAAAGAACTCGTTATAATTTTGCATTGATCCTTTAAATGCCACTAAACTAACAGAAAACGTAATAATGACGTATCCTGATCCTGAAACGAGACGCCAATCTTTGTAATAGAAGAACCACAGATGAATCAGCTAACATGGGCTATTTGTTTGTGTAGCTCCACTGTATTTAAAAAAACGGTTTCATGATAAATTCAGGATTCTAAAGCTAAAAATTCCCTTCACTGACCAGATTTTATACCATGCGGTTTCTTAGGTTAAAAAAAAAAAGGAATTTCAGTCTATTGAAGCTATGAAAAAAAAAGCGGTACGCGTTTCCGTTTCTTTCTGTAGCATTGGAGATTTTTAATGTTAAAGCTGATCTATTAATCATAATGATAGTATTGCTGAAGCTGTCTAAGATCCATTTCATACAACCCTAATGCTTTGAAATTCTCTCACAGTGGATACACGTTTCGTTTTCTACGCCGCAGAATTTGCTAATACTATAGCGTCTTCAGGTGTCCATTGATACAGGAGGGGTCTGACAAAGCTTCTATTAATATATTGGTAAATTGTTCTTGCTTGGTAGACCTTTTGCATGAGCCATTAAAGAGTTGAAATAAGAAGACATCTAGAACTCTTTTGAACAAGAGAAGGTTCACATGAAGCCTTGTAGTGATAGAAGAAGTATCTCGTTCTTCAATAGCAACATCTCTTAAGTACTCAGTTGTTCATCTTGCCAAATACGATAAAAATATGCCTGACAATGAGGTAAGTAATCAAAAGACAAGCTCGAAGTACATTCATAAAATTTAAAAATGTATTTACATGTACCGACTTTGATCTTGATCTTAGACTGAGACTTGTGCGGTGCTACGTTTGGTCAGTGCTTCTTTACGGGATGGAGGATTGGACCCTTAAGGTGAAAAACATCAACAAATTAGAAGCATTCGAAATGTGGGTATATCGTAGAATCTTGAAGATACCATGGAGTGCCAAAGTGAGGAATGAGGATATTCTCAGGCGTATCAATAAAGACCGTGAACTCTTTAACATCGTGAAGAAACGAAAGATTGCATATCTTGGCCATATAATGCGAGGCCATAAATATCAATTCCTTCAGCTGATAGTCGAGGGCAAGATTGAAGGTAAGAGAGGATTGGGACGGAAGAGGATGTCATGGTTACGGAACGTGAGGCAGTGGACGGGTATACAAGATATTAAGACATTGATCCATACCGCTAGAGATAGAGAAGCCATGAAAAATGTGGTCGCGAACATCCATTAATGGATAAGCATTAAAAGAAGAAGAAGAATCAAAAGACTAAAAGAAGTTGAAACGTCAAATCCGAAGAGACTTATAATCAAGACTGGTGATCTTGAAGTCTATTCAATTACTTCTCTAATCTATTTAATCATTTTCGAATGGAGAGGTGGAAGACTGTAGAAGTTTATCACGTTAATTTTTTCTAGTAAATAAAAAGCTAATAATACCATCTCAACCAATAACTTTTTCTTATCGATCCTATAATTATTTGGAACATATTCGTAATTACAAATCTTGTACATGCCGATGATATTCGTTTGGAATTTGGTCTTTTATTAAAATTAAACGCTGCCTTTTGTGCACACTTTACAAACGTTCAAAAAATTGAAATCATTCCTATTCTTTCTTGAAGAATGTAAATCAATTTCAAACTTTATAACAGTTTGTAAAACTGCCTGAACAATATTACCAAATCGTTAAAATTTGCTGAACAATTTTATGTTTAGAAAAAGAAACTTTACATCAAAAGTGGTGAAAAAGAAAAAGCTCCTCGAATTTTCATCATAAATTAAAAGCTTTTTCGTGCAAGAAAATAATGAAATAAATAAAAAATCGCACGTGTACAATAATTTCATTTCTATTATTTAGTTGATGAGACGGGTGCTATCTATTATTCTAACTTTTTCTATTGTTAGTCAGCTATTATTTAAGATTCTAAGGGTTATTTTCCCATAGTACGTACTGGCACATTATCCAGTCCGGCAGGTAGATGTTCCAGCGCTGTTGCCATCTCTCAAACGTCTTTTTCCTTGACATTATTCTGTTTTCTGGGTGGAAAATCCGCAATAACTAATGCCGCGTCAGCAGAAACAGTTCTGTACGCTACATTACTTTGAACAGTCCCTTGCGTTAGATATTTATGAGTTTGTTTCGAGACTTTTGGGCTTTGAAAACGGTTCTCCAATTTGCGACCGCGTACAGTTATTCGCTATCCAAGATTGTGCATGATACGTGCCTTCTTGCATAGCTAGGTCCTCTTATTTAATATAACACGGCAAAATCCTAGTTAAGTACTTTGAAAAACTGACAACGGACCATCGGGCCATCATCACATTAACTTATCCTGAATACAAACGTGCGGGTGTGCGCCATTTATATATTGTTCCTAGACCTTGGAGGTGCTGTCATCTCGCTTTACGAATTCGGATAGAGCTAAAAAAACGTCCTAAATTCCCTGTATTTCTGCTATTTGCAGTTTCCGCAGGATCAAATTCGACCAATAACTCTATGGGATTGTATTATTGTATTATTCTAAATTACATAAAGATACATAAGTGTTTGGTAAATTTAAGATTGGTCTTAAATTTACTTAACTGACTACAGCCATGAAATAAGTTGACCTAACCCAATTTATATCTATCCGAAATCGTCTCAAGTTTCAAAAAATTGATTAAGTTGTTTGGTGTTGTATGTAATATGTCACGTTTTAAAATGGTTTTGATCATCTTCAGTAATTTGTGTTTCTAACTATCTTTCTACAATAATTCGGTGCCTAGAAGCAAAAATAGAATGGCGTGATTCTTAATTAACAATTTGATAATCCTATCCTCTACCAATTCGATTATTATTATTTATTATAGGTGTGTACACAATGTAAAATGAGGAATTGCTCCGTCATGTATAAACCACGTGCTGTTTCTAAGAAATAATGGAAAATTTTGTGGGAATTTCTTCCACATATTACATGTAACTATATTTCTTACGTTTTCAGATCAAACATAAAATATGTAATATTTGTTCCTCTTTTCTTTGAAGTAGACGGTCGATCGGCTTAGAACTAACTGGAAATATTCCATATATACATGATAAGTAGATCAAAGTTAAATATTCACTCGAATAAAACCGGTCAAAAGTTTAGATTTTCCGGAAACTCGTGGAAACCAAACTTTTACATATTATATATTAAACTCTAAATATATCCTTCTGACTGCGCCAATAATTTGCTGTCGCTCGTACCTATGAATAGTAAGAAATTTTAAGAAAGGTAAACCGTAAAATTGAATTAATTAAAAAATGAGATAAAGTAATAGAAAATTTCAAATACCAGTGTGCAAAACATTTGTAAATATCTAATAGAGGTAATGCATTTCAAGGTAAGTATATAACAAACTATGTATTATTTCCATAGTAATAAGAATTTAAAATTGATTTTCTTAATGTTTATTGGTTACAATTACAATGATTTCAAAAAAAAATTAACACGAATTAAGGTTTCGGTAATCCTATTTGTGCTTGACAGTTTGCTCCATTACAATCCTCCAAGGAAGCTTCAGCAACTCTTTGTAAACTTTCTAAAATGCAGGTTTGTTGTTCAGCGATTTCTTCAATGCATTCAGTGTTTTCACAAACGTCACAAAGATCATCGAAAACTCCTTGCAGATCGACGGTCTGTTTGTTCAAGTCGGTTGAAGTACTGTTTTCGTTATCTATAATGACAGATAAATCGTCTTCCAATTTACTAAGTGAATCAACTTGATTGCTTATAGTTTCGTTAATGTTATCGAAAGTTGCGTCAACGTTTACTAATACATTTTCGATATCTTTCAAAGATTGTAGATTATTAGAAACTTGTCTATACATCTCTTGTAGAGAAGCTCTGCATGCGCAAGAATCAGCGTTACTGCTACCTAAAAGGTCTGGAAAGGAAAAAATTGGATTAGATCTCGTTATAAATAGTTTTCGATTAGTTAGTACCAACCTTGAAGATTGACTGCTGTGGCAGAAATGTAGCCGATGGTGCAAATGAAAAAGTAGCAGGTCAAGTACTTCATTGTCGGTATTGTTGGTGAACTGTGTATTCGCTTTCATTTTCATTCTTATTTATATTAAAATTTTTATTTGAATATGATTATTTTGTTTATTTATTCGTATGTTTACGATCCCAATAAAGTAAATCTTATAATTAATAATATGTTAATCTTTCCGGGTACAAAACAGTAATCAATATTTACGGAAAATGTTGTTAAATTATTTTTTAGCTTGAAATAATAACCCCTATTTTTGACCATTGAATATCAAATTCGGGAAACCTCAACTGCGAATGTATCTTTACTTTCGTACTTAAAAAAAATCTTATGAAACATTAAAGTTTGTAAATAGGAAAAATCGCTAGGGGCCAGATCTGGTTAATACGATTGGTAGTCAACCAATGATGTGTGATACTCTTTATTTGTTTACCTTTTTGAAGATAGTAAATGAATGCAATCTTATGAGTATCCCAAAAAATGGTCGCCATCACTTTTCCGACCTTTTGCGAAGAATATATCCCATTACAATTCTCTGTCTTGACTGATATCTCAATGCAAAGTTTAGTAGTAGATCCAAGTTATATTTACGGTATTGAAATCGACTCATTTTATTTAAACCACTGCAATAAGGTCTGGAATAAGTGCATTTGAATAAGTTTTCGACCCATAGTAAGAAAACGCGGCATCGAAAGCGCGGATAGCTTAAGCATACATTATTCTTCAGTCAGTATATGACAAATGTGCTCTTTATCCATTACAGTTGCCACAGGTTTTGGCCGTCCAGAACTCTCGACAGCTAGATGTTCAATTTTTCCTCACGACGGCTCTCATACCTTCCTCAAATAGAAACTAAGCGACCAGAATGGGTGAAATTTCAAGGAAAATATCTTCATATCTGTGGAATATATTCCCCAACTTACATAAGTGCTAAAATTTTCAAGTTTAGGTCAAATAACCCTCGTATATATGCCATTATAATCCACGATCTTCGGTCATTTTCGAGGCAGCTTCAAAATTTCATCAATTTTGAACCTCTGGAGGATACTGGCTACCTTTTTCACCGTCTTCTTTATGACAAAATCCTTTTCCAGTATGATATCCGGACTTTATGGGTACCAATTAATAGCAAACTCAGTCAATGTTTGGCAAGTCAACAGTATAGGGTGCCCTTTTGTATATAATATACGTTGCAGAAATTGACTTACAATTATGAAATTTCGACAGTAAATCATCGTTCAGTATTTATCTTTTTCGAAATATTTCAGGTTTAACAAAGTGTAGCAGATTTGGATCGGGTCTTTGAGTTTTGTGAAGATAACTCATAACCCAAGGTTTTTTCTAAACTAAATGATTTCAAATTATTTGATCGTTGATACTTAATCATTAGCGTTGTCTTGAAAGCTCAGATTCATCAGCTCCTTCATGGATAACCCTGCTGAAGTGAGGCTAATTTCCACCCCAAAAACAATCAAACCAATATCGGTCAAATACAGCATCCTCACTGTGAACACCACAACTTTTTCTGCGTTTTTGTGATGCATTTCAGCCTCTTCTTTAATGAGCAAGAACCACATAGCGTATTTCTTCAGAAATTTCACTTTATTACAGAAATACTAACAGAACTGTAACCTTAAATGTCAGCCGTGTTTCAAGGTGGCTCAACTACCACAAACACCATCCACTGCTGGTATCGGAATATACTTTCAAGCGTCTATACTCATATTCATTTAGAATCAACTAATGTTTATGACGCACAATTTGAAGCAATAAATTGGAGATTGGTACGCCAGAAGCTTTTTGGTGTTACATCCGTGAATAACTGGAGGTATTTGAAAATACTGAACTACTAGATTTACGATTCATTAACTTCTAATAAATTTAATCGTTTCGGTATATGGTTGAATGAATGGAATAGAAACGACGTCAAAATTATAAGATACATGCATAATATAAATTCAATCTTCGATCTAGTCGAAACTTCTATCTGTATCTTTTATAAACTATCAAATAACATTTCAAAAACTAATCTCATTTTTGTCTGTAGTTTATTCTTGAAAGTTATTTAGACTACAAATTCATTCGCCTATCATATTCTCTATGATTCATGAATATTTAAACTGTTCTAACCCGTTTTTCTGGATAATTCGGTCTTCCATGGACTGTTCAATCCCTTCCTTCTAGCTCCTTGAAGGTCTTCTTCGTCTTATTCTGTTCTGTAGTGGATATATCAATGTTTTACTCGACCACTGCTTCTGCTCCATCCTCACCACATGTCAGAACCAAAGCAATTGTTTAGTTTGTATTCTCTCTGAAGTCCTGTATACTTGAGTTGTTCTTCGTCGTATATCCTGCTGCATTGCTCTTCAATGTAGAGACTTGGTAATGTCTCATGTTTTTAGTTTACCCTTCATTTTGTTCCATTGCAACCGCAAAATGCCAGCTATCCATGAAGATGTTGAGAGAATTTAGATACAATGAGAACTAGCTTTTAATTTGGTTTCAAAATTTGTTGGTTTTTGACATTATATTTTCCTATTTTGCTAGTAGTTGGTTATTTGGTTCATTCCGTAACTAAGGTTATTTAGTACCTTGAAATCCCATAAAAAAACCATATTTTGATGACGTTCTTAAAGATTAGATCTATTTTCCATTATATAATGTATAAAATTAAACTTTATTTGCTAGCAATTGCATCATTGGTAACTTTTTAGATAGATAATGATAGAATTTTCATTCGTTGACTTGTAAGTCATAGAAATGTTTTGACTCGTATCAATTCTTACCAATTATCATAATCATAAAGTACCTTTAGCTCGAAATGGAATCATGAAATGTGGAAAAGGATAATATAGGGTAGGAGCGAAAAAGTAAAATTAATACTTATAATAAAAATTGCTTGACATTATGTAAGACTTCATCAAAGTTGTCACTAATTAAAACTTTTCTCTGTGTGGCTGTCAACCATTTAACTTAGATTTATCACAGAAGATGAAAATCTCAATTTCACAACGAGCTACAATCAAACTGCCTATTATTTCGAAAGTAACTAGATTTCGTTCCAGAATATACATTGTAGATTAGAGCCGCTTTTATCGAAGAAAATTTACAGCTGTTTTTCCTATTCCAGAGTATTTATGAACTCAAGAATATGGGTTGTCAGTTTACAGTCATTCCTGCAAATTCTCTTTCCAGAGCAATTGCTGCGTTGGCTTCTAATACTCTGCAACCAAATGATCTGAGGTTTCTGCTTATTTTCGTAGTGGTTCAGTTCCAGCAGCTTCCGCCATAGTAATTCTGTATTATATTCTTCATTCTCTCGGCTCCTAACTCTTTTAGGTCCACTTTTGTTATATCAAAGAAAACCTCCCTTTCATTTTGGGCATTAATATTGGCCTTCTCGTTACCCACTTTGATTGGAAGACGTGTGATCTAAATGCTTTTATAACAGCCTGACTTTCGGAATGGATTTTTATGTCAAATGCGTCTCAATAACCTGGAAGAGGCTCGTACACAACTGCACATGATTTTGATCAATAAATTAATGCTTCATGCATTGATAGTTGTTTTGTTATAGATCAAGCGTCTCAAGAAAACGAAATGGATTCTTGTAAAAATGGTATAAAAGTTCTAGAATGTCTCAATATATTTCTAAACATCCAATAAATTCTTATTATAAAGAATTTTATCCTGTCTGAAGTTAAGAATGTTTGGATTTCTCTTAATGTTAATACAAAAAGTCTTTGTTGAATTATTATTTTATTACTTATTCCGAAAGAGTTCACAACAATGTCAAACAGTATTTTTATCTGGAAGATACATGATTAAATATTATTACTGGCGTTTACATTGTCCATTAGTACAATCGTCGGCATTAGCTGCAACTTCTAGAAGCGATTCCATTATACTGGCTTGTTCTTCGGCGCCTTGGAGCGCGCCATCCATATTATTGTAGAGATCACCAAGTACTGATACTATATTTGAGAAAGTATCATTTTGTTCATCGAGTGCACTGAGTGTATGGTTTTGGAGTAACAATAAAACTTGTAATTGTGATTCAGCGTCCACCAATCGATCGCCTTGATTGTCTACTTTTCCATCTAATTCATCAATTTGTTTTTCAACAGCGTCTAAGTCTTGGTTCGTTTGTTTTATGGCACCTTCTTGTTGTTCTATTGTTTTTAACATTTTGTTTAATAAACCTCGGCATGCGCATACTACCTGGGTACCTAAAAATAAAAACAATTTTGAAAAAAATTCATTCCGATATTGAAGATTTCTTACTTTGTAACTCTACTGCACTTCCCGAAACGAAAGCAACAATACAAAAAAGTGCGATTATGTATTTCATGCTTGATTATTCTTAGTTTGCGATTGTTGCTGAACTGTGTTCCTCGATGAATATTTTACCGTATTTATACAAATATGTGAACACGATAATTGTTATTTTATAATTTGTATACAAACATGGAAAAGATTATCAAAGATTAAATCGTATCAATATTTATTTGTTTGTTATGTCGAACGTATAAGAATTTGAGAAGGAAAATAAAAAAATTAATAAACACTTAAATGATATTAACCATATGGGAAACGATATTGAAGCAAATGTTTCTAATAGAACTTTTATTTAATGAGAATAGTTAGAATAATGTATAGTAAAACAAGGTTTAATAACCTCCGCCAGGATCAGTTAAAAAGGGACTCTATTCTCCAATATGATCACTCTCAAGCGTTTTTCAATACCAACAATAATTCGTAATCTAGTATTTAAACTGTATAGGTAAATGTTATAGGAACAATTTACTTACAAACCCTAGAAATACCACTATAGTATTACCTCAAAGGGCTGTGCTTTATTATTTTAATATATTTTCACCAAATCTTCTAAAAATCTAACAAAAAAAGCTATCGGATACGCACTACCAATAAATAATAAAATAACTGTGGAGCAATGTATGAATCAAACAAAAATTAAGTTGAAAAAAGAGTGGAAGTAGTTTTGGTACGAATATTGCAACAACAAACCAACAAGATATACACAATTAGAACCAGAAATGTCGAGTCAATACTGATATTCTCAAATTTGGACATTCAAACTTATGCGACAGTTGTACCTTGCCTCTGAACGACCCCTGGGTTTGAAACATATATCCTTAACCAACCTAATTTGATATTGACAACGTGCATTGTGATTTTGGGTTGGTAAGTTGGTAAAGTTTATAACTGCATTAATTTGGCATAAGAAGCGTTCCTCTGTTGCTTCTAGAGCGAAGACGAAAAAGTAGTAAACCTAGCAAGATTTGGGTAATTTTTATTGTCTATGACTGTTCAAACAATTCATAATTTAGCAGCATATCTCGTCCACCTGCTGGAGACAAGCCTCCTTTTACCTATACCATTCTGTTAAGCATTTTGGATCCAATTGGACGATGTCCTTTTTAAAATCGTCTGTTTGCTTTATCTCTGAGATGCCCATTTTTCGTCCATCTATTATCTGACAATCTTGCGACATGACTAGCCCAATTCGATTTTAAATGTTCGCATGTTTCTTAATTCCATACCATAAAATGAATAACAAAGCGGAAGAAATTGAATGAAATCTAAAAACTTGAAATACCGACAGTCCACCACATATCGAACTCTAGCTATCGATTTCGATTGAAAAAAGTCCCGTCAGAAAATGGGTTAACTCTTGATTTGACACATATACTGTTTCGAATTATTTCTGCTGGAAATTTATCAAATGAAACGTATTAAAATCTCTGATATTTATGTCAAGACCCATTTGTGAAGAGGAAATTGTTCGATATGTGTGCGAAACGCCAGATTCCTGCACCATACCGGAAATGTACCCCCTAGAAAACCGTAATATTGGTTGAGTATTCATTTATCTGATTTAGACGAAATGTATTTTTTCGTAGAAACGCCAATTTAGCTCAATTTCGATTATTATTGACCCTTTTCACTATTGAAGATTATCAAAACAAACATAAAGAAGTGGGAACCCAGTTCAAAGTAACGTATTACTCTAAAATTTTGTCCACTTGGGACAAAAGAGTCTGAAGAGTCGCCCATTCCAACATGGACAGTCTTCAGTCCGTATTGCATAATTCCTCCTATATTTTTGGTATATAAGCCAGAAAATCAAGTTTAATAGAAGTTGCATCAGAAAATTTTGCATCTCACTTGACACTTTAAATCTAAAAGCAGTTTAAGTAATAAAACGTCATAAATGTTTCGAAACTGCAATAAATTATTCAGTTTCAATTATACAATTTTTATATATGAGAATAAAATGTAATCAATATTATTATCATAATCAATGTTATTGTAGTTTTACCAAACTTCTTATTGAAAAAGAATGAATTAAATATTCCGGATAATTATATGTAAACAAATCTTTTCAACATTTTGATAAATGCTGTTGTAGTAAGACTTCCGGTTATAAAGATGGTGAAATTAATTTCTTTTTTTTTTCTGACAGAACGCAATTTTCTTATTTGAATTGAACGTTCATAATTGAACGTCAATAGCAAAATTTTCCGAATAGCTCTATTCGAGCTCTAAAATCAAACAAATGCTCGAACTGACTATTCATTAGATTGAGAACTATACTTTGAATGGAAAGATTGGGTAAAAATAAAATACTTAGTTCTGTATAGTCGTTATTTTTTGCTTTGTTTCTCATTTCTATTAAAAAATGAACATTTTACAGGGTAATTTTTTATTTTAGTAGAGACGAGAAGATTTCTTTTCAAATATTTATGTTTATTACCTAGACTGATCTATTTAGTAATCATCAACTCTTCATATTCCATCCTCACGATAAAAAATTAAAAGACTGAATCCGTTACGCCTGATCTAGTAACTCACTAGGCGCCTTCTAGAGGTTCTCGACACGAGTGTTGACAAAATGAGGCACCAGCTACCCACAATTTCGATTTATTGTATTCGAATCTTTCTTGAAAAACTGACATGGTGCAGAGCGGCACAGAGGCGCGGTGAGTGAAAGTGAGAGGAGGCGAGTGTACCGTCCACACTCTCGGACTCGCATTCCCTCCTGTAGCCTCATGACTACGATTTAGAAACCAAAATGCAAAGTAAGAAGTAGAAATATCGAGATTCACCACCACAACCGTATATTCGCATGCTGGGGGCTAATTGGGAATCAATAAAACCGTCTCATGTTTATCTAGAAGTCAACTATCGTAGGCTAGTTCTCTATTTCCACTTTCTGGATTTGAAAGGGGTAAAGAAGTTGTTCCTATGAATAGTTGTCGTTGACACATTTGGCGTACGTTAGTTTTTAGATCAGCATCAAGTGCCATCTAATGCATTTTGCTCTAAAGCTGGTGTTCGTATAGTTCGTGATCTTCGTCACCTTTTTTTGGTTGGACACTTCTTGAAAGTATGTTGCACAAATGTTATTAATTAGTTCTCCAAGAAATGTTTGATTGTGTTTCAATCCCTCTTTAAGTATTTATGATCATTTTCTTCAGAATATCTCTTTATGGCGAACGGTATAACGATCTCAAAATCTACATATCTCCTAAACCATGAATTTTATAGAGTTAAACAAAGAATACTTTTTTGTTTGAAAATCGATGGAAAAACATATTTTTGCTATCTTCAGATTGTACAGATCGTTCCTGTGAAGATTACACCATTGGGTGTGAGCCGCCAGTGGTCTATAGATAGTAGTGTAGAATTATTTATTCCATCAAACACACTGCATGGATATTCGTAATCATCCATTACAAATTTATAATGTTCGAATGTATAATTTAGAAAATATAATTAAATATATGTCCTGCAATTTGTTTAAACACGTTGCCTAATTTATTTATACTAACTTTTTCATCTGCTGGTATTGCGATTTGTAAATTGAATCCTTTGTTTTATTACTTTCTATTTATTTTTTTTATTTTGTTCGTAGCTTTTATCGTAATTGGCATTCGTATTCAAATAAGAAATAACATAAATAATTTTTTAATAATTTCAGTAGCAATTCCTTGTATTAAGTTTGGTAAATATAAATCAAGGATGTAATTAATCACAAGGAAAGCTAAAACACATAAAGAAATTGCTTTTGAAAGGGAAAAGTGAAAATAGATGAGTCACGAAATATAGAAGAAAATAAATGAAGTAAATGCCAAATTGTACTTACTGTCTTTCAAGAAAAGCGGTATGTCGGTATGGAGAGACGATATTAAATGTTTCTTGGAGAAATTCGTCTTTGGATGATTCGTAATTTATGACTAATGACTATGGAAACTTTTTAATGACTTGCAATTTATGTGGATTCATTTTAATAAATAAATATTGGAAATATAATCAAAAATTACCGCTATTTGGCAATTTAATGAATAAAATTCAAGATGATAAAGTAGAAAAAAATTAGGAAGATTTACAGTTGAGATTCAGAATAAAAATAATTATTTCGAAAAAAAATATTTATCAAATTAGCTATTTTTTCAAAATAATGTCTGTTGTTGTACATAGAATTTTCTTTGAACTTTGAACGGCAAGCACTTGAATCAACTTGCAATATGCTTCTTAAGGTGACTCTCCATTGAACAAACAATAGGGAAACAAGTTTGTCAAACACGTTGAATAAAGTGCCGTTTTAACAAACATTTCTTATTTCAAAAAAACAATTGTTTGACAATTGATTTTCAGCAAACAATTGCGATTGCGCTAGGGTGTCCTTAAGTCCGGAAAATAATTATTTTTTTCGAGATAAAGTTTGATACACTTCTTTCCCTAGTGGCTAAGGATGTTGTGTACAAAATTTCGATTGCTTGCGAGGTCAGTAAATCCTGCCTCAGGATGCTTATAATATAGAACTTTATCCTTTCGTCTCCCGCGTGTTGTACCACTATTATATCGGCTCTACCCGTCACAGTATACCGAAAACATGTATCCTGAACTTGAGAAATGAGAAAAAATGTACCAGCATAGCCAGGAGACAAATGCCGGGTCTGTGGTCAGTCTGTGGTCACCTTTGGTACCCCACGCCTGAATCCGTATCCTTGGCATTCCTCGACGAGAGTGTTCCACTTGCCGTAAAACATGAAATGGTAGAAGCCTTGCCTCTGCCGCATCCCTTCTCGATGGGTTACAAGAAGTTATTGCTCTAATCCTCTCATAAGGACGATTTCCTGAAAATGGGCATGGAAAACTTTGTTAGTGTGCAATGTTGAGGACTGCGTTCAGTGGGACCAGAGTCCGACTTTCATGGAAGCACAATCGTACTTCGCAAACTTCAGAGCTGTGATTGACGCTGCTGAGCGCGCTGTAAACTTAATCCAAGAGTTCCTGGGTCAATTACAAAATGAAGAAAACTTTCAAAATCTGTTATTTGTTGCTGAACAGACTCGCCGAATAATTTCTATGACTATTTAAATATTTTGCTTATATGTTAAGTAATTTAAAGAAGGGTTTGTACCAAGCAATGAATAAACTTGAGTTTAGTGAAAAAAAACTTTATTTCTATTGATTTTAACTTACTCGCACTTGATGGGTGGATACTTAAGAAAATCAACAAATTCAGTAAAGTACCACAAAATGATATACCAAACGCGCTTTGTCCAAACTCTTTCATTTACCTTCCCTCGTATAACCTCGTGGAAAGTTTAAATTTGGTAAGAGTTTTTTTTCTACATTTGCTAATAGTTTTTCCTACGAGGCAGTTCTTAGCGCATACACTTTTCATCACAAAATTGTATTCAAATTATGCACCAAATAATTTATTTAATGGTCTAGTTCAAAAAGTTGGTATTCTGATATAGCAAAATCTCCTCATTCTTATGCTGTAGCACACGGTACAATAGAGTGTTTTCTACTATTTTTATTTCCGTCTCCCACTTTATTGTTATAAATGATAATTTTTTTATGTAATTCTAAAACTTCTTTTGTTCCACCGATCAAACAATGAGTTGGATTCTCTAATAATTTTACCTACATTTGGTTTTATGTGAAGTGGAAACTTTTAATTTGATTATACCAATAATCCTTTCCACCGCATCTTGGAGATAATAATTAATTAAACTTAAAAAGCTTTTAATTTTAATTACATGATTTTTTAATTGGCTTTCGGGGAATTCTTGAGATTACCATAAAAGGAAGTAATTCTCTTGAGAATAACCAGAAATATTGAGACGGAACTCCGAAAAAGAAAAAGCGGGGAACTATGATATTTGAACACGTTAATTAGGCATCCTAACGATGACTTTAAACGAGCTTTTCAGCTCTGTGTTATTTGCTTTCTGAAATTCTGCTTAGTATTTGGCCAAATTGCAGTCCCATCGAACTCTTGTTTTGTCGTTGTGGATCTGTAGGTAAACGAGAAAATGGAACAGATTTTTTTTGTATTTATCTCGTTCAAGGAAATGAAAATCTTCTACGACTAGTTTAGAAACTTATTTTAGGAAATATATTGATATAAAACGTTTAATGTTTATGTTGGTAACAGATCAGAAAAAATTCGAAAAAAGAACATCTGAACAAAGAAGTGGGTGACTCAGAATTGGAAAGAAAACAGCATATGGGAAAAGAAAATTCTGAGAAAAATATATGACATGGTGTACACAGAAGATTGATGAAGAAAAGAATCAGTAAGCAACTGGAATATATGGACAGTTTGAGGAATATAACGTATTTTGCAAAGATGAAGATAGATAGAACACGTGGAACGATTTAAAAAAGACGACTGAAAGGTAGGGAAGGTCGAGATTGAGTAATGAAAGTTAACAATCATAAGTGACACAAATTTGGAAGAAATAGAAGGGAAAGAATAGAGTATAAAGTATCGTTTTTGTTATAATTTGATAAAAATAAGAATTGTTTTTAATCATTTATTCAAAATGCGTTTATACAAATAAATATTTATTTAAAATTAATGTAAACACAATTAAAATCTGTTTTAATTTCCGTAATTTTATATCAAACATATTTTTATATTATTCACAAGATAATTTTAGCAAACTTTATAGAAATCATAGAAATAAATGATAAAAATGATTTTATAATTCTATGTAAATGGCTACACTGGTCAACACTAGTGATGCCTCACGAATTCCATTAGATAATATTGTTTCTGCGGTGGTTTTAATTTGATTGACGTTAGATTTCTTTTGATATGTTGATTCCTTCTACGGTCGTTTAATTATTTGTTCTCGTATTAGTTTCATTTCAGTGATTTATAACAAACTTTAATCCTTTTGTTATATTTCTGTATAATCGACAAATAAGACGAAATTTTACTAAAGCTGTGGTGGAGTGTTTTGGTTCCCCTGCGACTTATCAAATCTTTGGCTTCCAATATTTGAGAACTGCGACTAATCAGATTGACAATTAATTATCTTCCACTTAGAGCGAATCGTGGGACGTTGATGACGATACATCTGAGTTGGAAGAAGTATCAAACAAGCGTTTATTCTTTGACACTCAACAGTATAGTGTAGACACCTCGGATGATATCAACAAGAAGCGCGGAAGAGAAACAGAAGATGTAATATAAATTGATGATAAGCATGGTGCAAAATCTGAAAACAGATTAGAATAGAATAACTTAAAAAAGAAAACAAAGCTAATAACATTATTCTACAGGGATTACCCATGAACAAAAACGATCCAGATACATTCAAAAAAAAGGATCATAAAAGTTTCATAAAACAAAATTTAAAAACAAACGCTAAGATTCATTCAGACCGTAGAGTAGGATTTTAATAAAAGTTGGAAATTGAGGAGAAAAAGTGATCGAGAAATATAAGAGAATGTGAGATTTATATAAATAATAATAAAACAAAAGAAAAAATGAAAATTCAAGAAAAAAAAAGTAGAGAGAGCCAATGGAAAATCGATTAAAATCTAACTATCGAAAGTAATTTACCTACAAAGTTCTTGAAACATTATTTGATTTTATTTGATGCATCGAATCCGAAATTTCACACATACCAAAACATTCTTTGTTCACTGGAAATTAGCTACTACCAACAAAGGACCTAACTAACCTACTCTCTTAGTACGTGATGTTAGTAATCTTAATTCGATATCAGAACTGAATGGAAGGCAATTATCAGTAATCTTGCTATTGGGATTAATCGCAAGCGAGACTTTGAAAGATGGTTTATCGAAATACATTCAAATATATTTCTGCAACTGAAAAGCTTTGAGATCAAATAATGTTTGTCTGAATTGAAATTATATTGATTTTATTGGCAGCTTTTGCAAATTTCCAATACGCTCCGTTTATCACGAAAATTTTGTCATATTCAGTTTAGTATCAGCAGGAAATCAAAGCATCTACCATCTCCAAAACTAGCAGCAGTGTGAAGAAGTAATCTCTACAGAAGAACCAAGAACAGGCAGTTGTTTTTTGTTGTAACACTATCAATTCAATAATCAATACGTACTCATGAACTTTGAATTATTTTAGGATGTAAAATTAAAATTGAGATTTCAATTTTCAATGTACTGATTACCAGTATTGATTGATATACCTATATGGTAAGTGATAAACCTTCTTCGATATCTTCATTTTTCTTCTAAATTCTGCGACATCCATTTCTTAACTTACCTTAAGGCCGACGTTAATGAGAATCATTTCATAATTTACCTTTTTCTTTGTAATGAATATTCGAAACCTTCTACTGGCAATTTAAGATTATTTCACAACCAAATGTATAATTTTTAGTGGGATTTGTTTATTTAAAATATTTTTTATTAATCTACAGATACTTTTTCGTGCGCGTCACGTAAGTTAAAATAATAATATAAAGTTTCCAACGCTGCTATCGTTTTATTCTTTCATTCCACATCTACTACTCGAAATGACAAACATATTAACACTATAAAATATAAAGACAAGAGCGTGATGAACTTTACGACTCGGCTACGTGATTGTTGCCAAGTTCGTACGTGCCGATGAGAAACGCGCCGAAACCGTCAAAAAGTAAAATAAAGTTTTAATCAACCGTTAATGAATCAGACAACATTCGGCCAACATTTATACGGAATTTTTCCTCAAAATTACATACATACGAAGTACATTCCAAATTTTTAACATCAAGCAAGTGATAATCTTTCAACTAGTTTCCCGTTTTTTTTTTGAACTACGCGTTCACATTCATGTTTAAATTACCTAAAGCAGTTCTGGAAGTTAGTTTGAACCGTTTCTTTGGCATTGAAACGATGTTGGTACGTTTTATTCCGGATAGGAGCAATATCGGGATTATACGGAAGATAATTAAGTTGTAGGATTTGGTACAATCTTTCCAACATCTGAACATATTCCCAGTGCATAACACCTTCATAATCAAAGAAAACTATCCGCATTCTCATAAAAGGGCTCATTTTTGAGGCATCAGAAGTGGAAAATCGCATTTTATGGTGAGGGTGCAAGAATAATAGTGTTGAAAACTGTGTCGGGTAGTAATCAATTCTTATGTGATGTAGAGTGCCGTCGAATGCCATCAGTATCACTTCAAAAAATCATCGCAGTGCCACGATATTGATTTTATCGTTTTTTCTAGGTGCATTTCTAGGTCAAGTATGACTTCATTCGGGAACTGCGAGCTCCGTGATTAATTTCTGGTGTTCTGACCTAACCTAATCTAGCTCAGCACACCAGAATTGGTCACTACTTGGCGCAGTCTTCAGAACTATCATACTCGCACTTTCATCATAAAACACGATTTTCTATTTCCTACGCTGAGGCCTCGAAATTGAACCCTTATAGAGCAGCACTCTGTTTGAAAACTACAGAGCACTTCTTTTCAAAGTCAAAACATCACAGTACAGTGATTGGAATTATTTTCCTGTATTACTTTATAGACATAAATTCGCACGCCAAGAGTTAGATCATGTCCCAACAAGGATTAAAAAAATGTGTAGTGTTTTCTATTATATTTAGAAAGCTGGTGATTGGCTCGCAATGTACTTTATCCCAATTTACTACACGTAACTAATTCATACTTTAACCACTAATTTATTTTATTTGCATTCGCCACAAATTCCATTAGACAGAGGCGGCTTTAAGGACTTTGAATTTGAATATGATGAAAAATTATCTTCTAACATATAAACATGAGTATGGAAAATGATTATTCGACGCGGCTATAATTCTAACTCACAACATACCATCCTTCATTACTTTCAAAGTAACTTAGTGCTTGTTTGTTTTAAATTTCAAAGTAGTTTTCCAGAAAAGAGAACATGACGATGTTCAAACCGATTTCGCTACTGGAAATCCTCTTTGAGAATGGAACACTTGACTACTTAGATGTAGAAAGATTTTCACGTGGTACGTGGTGTTAGCAGTAGAAAATCCGATCATCTCTTCACGATTTAACAAACTATATATGTTATATATATATATATATATATATACGGAAGTTGTCTTCTGTTATAGTCGCACATTCGTGAATTATTTTGAATTTCAAATTGTCTTTAGGTAAGACTAACATTTCGGTGTGAAGTAGTTTTATCTTATTCACAATAAAAAAATGATTAATTAATAAGTGATAGCATATGTTAATTGTAAATATTTTATTTCAGGTAAGATCCTGCTGTATACTATTATGTCTTTATCGGTAAGTCATCTTCAAAACTGAATTTTATTTGTTAATTTCTCATGGTAACACTAAAATTTGAAAAAATCTGAATGCTAATACGCAGTAAAAAATTCACCTTCACTCGCTCTTCCTATTTAGATTCTCCTTATCGCTTCTTCCAATTTTTCGTTCGTGATATCGTCTATAATTTCGATGTTTTGTTCACTTCTCTCTACTTCTTTATTTTCTCCACTTTTATTTCTTATATTGTCTCTTTCAGCTCAACTATTTTCCTTATTTCCATTCTTTTCTTCATCATATCACAACAAATTATCTCCGTTTCTCCAAACGTTATTTCTTGGAATAACTTGTTACCTCTTGTTCTAGATCATCGAATTTTCTATGCGTTGCTGTTCGGTATTTTCTTGTAACTTCTTTTGGTCCCAACTTTTGTTTAGAACTTCTTTGTTCTCTTGTTTCCTTTCTTCTCCCTCTGTCTCCCGTACTTTCTTCGCCAGTTTGTGGTTCGGGCATATTTCTGCTTCTGGTATTATTACTATCTTCCCAATTATCTTTACCTTTATCTTCTTTGTGTAAGTTATATAATCTATTATAATTTCTGTTTCTTTTTCTTCTGCTATCAATATAAATTATTTATAGCTTTTGCTTTTCGTATGAATTTTCTATTATCATTTCATTGTTAATACAAAATTCAATCACACTGCTACCATTCCTGTTTATTATTTCTTCTCATTTTGGTCTGATGTATCTTAGACCTAGTCTTTCGTCTTTGCCTATTCGGGTTTTCCAATCTTCCATTATAATGGTATCGACTTTTGATCAAAATTGATCCCGTATGTGGCACTTTCCATGTTGATGGTTCAAGAAAAATGAAGATGTTGTCATATTAGTTTAACAAAGATTTTTTGTACTAATGTTGAGTGTGGTAACTATGAAGACTGATTCATGGTCTTAATATCTTACTGCAACCTTGAACAATTCTTTAATGTAGGGTAAAATTTGTAAACACACTTCCTGAATGATACAATTAACTTGACATAAAGATTGACCCTAATTTTCCTTTAAAATATTCAATATAGCGAATTATTGAGTTTTCACTTGTTTTATTTCAATTTTGTGAAATTACACTCTTGATTTTAATCCGTAAAACAACCACCAAGAACACGGAAAATTCCATAAATTCAGTAATATAATATTTTAAGCTCGGAAATATAAAAAGCTAATATTGAAATATTGCATTTTAATTTATTCTTTAGAATTTACATAATCCGACAATGCAACTTCAGAAAATGTTGGTGAGCTTCTATGGGAACTTTTCATAACGGAACGCTATAGCGTAATATGTTTCGTTTTAAAAATTCCTGGTTTGTATGAGCTAGATTTTATCTTTTCAAGTCCTTTATTAGATTGTAAACATCTAACAAACAAACAAGGTAGCACTAGTCTCAATCCTTATTTTCTTCATTCAATTTATTTCAATTATTCACTCGGCTTTTTAATTATATTGTCAGTCGTTCATAATACGTGGGCAGTTTATTTTCTTAATTCGATAACATATAAATAAAAGACAAACTCATATAAAACAATAATTTTATTAAATCTGAGGACAAGCTTTTCAATATCCCCTTCGAAGAATGTTGCGCCAATGAATTCAAGTAGCACAACAAAGACCTTGAAACTTCTAGACATTCCATTCCACAAAGCAGTAATGATGAATCTGCGGTTTTCTTTAATTCTTTTATCAACTCGTTGAACCAGGTCATCTTAAACGACAAATTTTCGTCCATGGCCCCCTTCATCATGGACACTTCGCAATTCACACTTGGCGGAAGCATCAATAATGTTTTCGTGGCTGTAGCATAACGCCGACTGACGCCAGAATATCAACAATATGTGTAGCGATCGGAGGTTGGGAAAAAGGGCCCTCGTATTTATTTTACGAGGATTGAACTAGAAGTACACAATCTATACAGCATATGTTTCAAGTTTGAAGACGCTACGTTGCTTAGTATTTGTACTGTAGCAAATCCTTCCAAAACTAGTTTCCAGAAGTACTTATTTCTCTGGAAAAGGAATTGTGAGCTTACGACCAAAACGACAATACTAACATGTTTCATAACAGCAATCTGTTATATGGAGCTTACTTTGTTAATTAAAAGGACTGTATGCTACTACATAAGCTTGTCCAGCTCTATATCCAGTAGACTGTTTTTCTCATGCCTTCTGAATAAATTTTTAAAGCTCAAAATCTCGATAAGTGCTAAGAAAATATTATTAAACTGTTATTTATTTGGATAATGATACAAATTTATGAAATGATGATATAATATTGGGTTTTTGACAAGTGTGCAAAATTTTAAATCAATCCCATTTGATGTGTAGTTGTGAGTGGAGAAAATGTTCTCAATGGTATATAAATTTTCAAATATTAGTAGTAAACCTTACATCAGCCTGTATCTCATAAATTAACAGACAAAAATAAGATTTGAGGATTTAAAATATTCCAATCTATCCTTGAATTGTTACTGAAATGAAATTAGTTTTTCTATTTTTCCATGAAACACCACTGTAGAGTGTTCCAATTTAGTAATGCTGATTTTGACAAGGCAATAAATAAACTTTTGGGTCACATGCGATATATATGCTCCGGTAAAGTCGTATACTTTTTCGCTAAGCGTTCTTTAACTACCAATATCTCCATCAAAGTTTCACGTACCGCATAAGGCCGTAGATTGAGCTGTTCCAAAAGTTCCGTACTCCGGGATTTTCGATGTACATTAACGGGAATTTACTAGATTGGACGGATCACGCCGTTTGGAAAGTTTTTACACAACTTTTCGACATACCGTTGTCGATAAATATGGTAATGAACGATCTTCAGCCGTTATCCGAGCTAAAGCTCTCTTTATAGAAAGCTTGTTTATTTTAATGGCCGTGTCACAACTCGACATCAAGGAGTCATGAATCGATGAATACTAACCGTGTTTTTAGCGCCGATAAACGAGCCCCGTATCACGACACTTTTTATGTTTCATTTACTAATATTAAAATCATATTAAAATGTTTTTATCCTACTATTTGTGATATATGTCAGTCGAAATTAGGTTTTTTTCGAAATTTTTCGTTCTAACCGTGATATAAAAAGTATGTAGCAGAAAGAAAAAGAATCCTAACCTAACCTTAGTTAGCTAATGTATTATTTGTTTCCTGTTAACAAAAGTAATAAGCAAAATATATAATAAATTATTTCAACTATAATATTCAATCGTATTGTTTTCAAATTATTTGTTTTTGTACGTGATTTTCGAAAAAAAAAATAAGATAAAAATAAGAATTGGACCCCACTTTTAAACATTTACTTGTTTTTCTGGTGACGAATTAGCTAAAAAAAACTGCTTTATACAAATTCTGCTACAGTTTTTCAAATTTAATCGTTAATACGCGATATGACAAAATTAAAATTTTATATGTCCGTTATTGCCGTTGCACCATTTCCTTTTCCCTTCCCCGTAAACGGTTAAAACGTGATGTCCAATATTTGTCGTTAAATTACAACGAAAAGATCAAAAATTTCGTACACGTTCAAAATTGGCCAGTGATTCCGAGCAGGACGAAAGCGACAACCTTCGAATACTCAACGAACTCTTTGAATGCACTTTCTGCACGTCGATTCTAAAGTAATGGAGTTATTGCATTGCTATGGATGTGCCTGCCACATTTTTGTTCGAACGATCGAAACCGTATTTCGTAGTTTCGTTGTTGCGTCTCTTGAAAATTCTCGACGACGACGACGAAGACGTCGCATTTGAGACACAAAAGAAAACAAAAGTGCTTAGCGGACAACTTTTGTTACTTTCATTGCAACAAATTTAACCGAGTTTAGAGATGTACTGAAAGATACAATGTATCTAGAAACTTTATGCAAAACTCTACTATTTCTATATTGGACTTTCATAAGCGCTAGAAGTTTCTATGATATGTTCCGGATACACGGAAATAACATGTTCAGAACAGTAGAATTTTTATTAAAAACATGATATTTTACTTGCCGACATTTAGAATCAAACCGAACGTACAGTTTTAGATAAAGGCGTGCTGATCCAGCACCGGTGTCAAATGAGACTGGCGTCAGCTACTGTATTAACGTAAATCAATCTCAAATAGTAAACAGAATTATTTTAGTACATTTTCCAGCCACGAAACAGGGTAGTTCTCGACATGAAATATCCCAGAAAATCAATAAAGCCCTCAAAAAAATAGTGAAAGCACACGGCAAAGTAACAATAGTCACTAGATTTTTACTTTCTCACATTTTAGATAATTTCCTGTATTATTTGATATTAGCGTGAATAAATACAAATTTGAAGGACTCATAACGCAAATTTGAATCTACAAGAAAATTTTGACAAAGAAAACTCCAAGAATCGAAAGGTTTGTTCAGAGACAATCCGAGACGGACGAATTTGTATTGCACAGAAAACGATTTGATTCAGCAGCAAATCTCTTGCAAACTATACAAAATCTGAGAATAATACTATCCTAATAATATGAAAGTTGTTCTCGAATTATTTAGAAAAAAGAAAAACTATTATTGATGGATATTATATATGTAATTTACACAACTTAAAGCTTTGACCGTCTTTCTAGCTTTACAGAGACTATTTAGAGGGAGGTTCAGTCTCTATCTTCTTGCACCTATATCTGTTATTTTTCCAATTTTCACCCCCATTTTTCGAATCCATCTCCTAAATGCTCTATTCGCTGCTTGTATCTTATCTCTTGCTTTTTGTTGAAAACATTAGGCTGGGAAATACTCGAATACCCTCCATATATTCCAGATTTGGCGCCATGCGACTATTATTTATTTAATCTTTTGGAAGAGACAATTGGCTACGTGATAAGCCGTGTACTTTCTAATACATTTGTACTTTTCAAGGAACTATCTCTATCTCTAGGTCAGGCCAGGTACATATGGGACCATCCTCGTAAATTCGTGTACACACTAAAACCATTATAATATAATGTATTATTTAATTCTGCCACATATCTATATATAATAATAATAATATATTATTTTTCGTGTACTGATTTTACTTGATTGCAAATGAAGATGCAAGCGACCTTTATTTGTGTCGGTTTTTCTATATTCGCATTCTAATAATAGTTTAAATCGGAAATTGGTTAGTGTCTGTCAATCACGATGAAATTTATTAACAGAATAAACAACCTCTATTGTCCATACTCCATTATGTATCATCCACATTAATCGTCATCGGCATGTGTGTCTCTTGCTTGTTTTCATCCCGTTATCCTATTGGAAAGTTTATAGCCCGTTTCAGTTGCCGGCAACTATTTACCAATTGCCTCTTATAAAGCTTATGTTTCTCCCGATATAGCTCAATCTATGGCTGTTATAATTCGGTTCGTGAAAGTTTCGCAACGTGCCAGTGCCGGTGCAGTTAATATGTTTCTCCCCCGGCATGTGTTGCTGCCGTAGTGCCGCAAAACTTTCTAACGTTCTCATTTCGAAACTAAGCGGCCGGTCATATTTCCAAAAGCAGTTTCGGTTTTCGTTTTCCCTTATGAAAAAGCTACGACCTTCTCCGTATCTATCTGGTCCTTGATTACCGGCAGAAGATCGCCACATGTCGTCGACCGAAAACTCCCCCGATAAACTCGAAACACAATCACGAAACTAATAAAGAACTTTTGTATTTGATAAATCAATCCTGGAATTCTGTTAGAGAGGAACAATGGCGACAGTTGCGTTCAGATTTCGTTAACTGATTTAAGTCAACCGCTACGGCCATCTTGAAATTCAATTCCATCGAATTTACACAATACTGGGTTGGTTTTTATTCGTTTTTTTTTTTCTAGTGTATATTATCTTTTGGTCGGTAGCGTTGATTGGCTTCGGGTCAGAAGTTTATTGAATTTACTCGAAATTTCTCTCACAAAATTTACAAAGATATCGTTAAACTATTTACCAAAAATGTACTATAGTCATAGTCGTCGAAATAAACGTATTAAGGGTACAAGAAGGCGCTACTAATATTTAATCCATATAAGTTAGCCCCAACCCTCAAAACACACGTGTAAGAATGTTAATAAAGCATTGCTTTTTGGTAAAACTACTATTGAAAACAAGGCTTGACTTGATAAACATTATTCGAACTTTGCTCGAGGAAAATCAACGGTTGAGAAGTTCAAATAAAGCAAAATGATCATTGAGGACGGTACAGACAGTGGGCGTCTCAAATTCGTGATAAAACCAAAGTTTTACTTCGATACGTGACAATGGATGGAACTTGGCTGTATCATTTTACACCGGAATCCAATGAATAGTCAGGCGAGTGATGAACCAATTCTGAAACATGGAAAGACCCAAAAATCGTCTGGAAAGGTTGCGGCATCAGTATTTTAGTTTGCGCATGGTATAATATTCATCGATTACCTTAAAACAAGACTATCACGTAGTTTCCAAAACATATTCGTATAGAATTTCAATAGAATCTTATCAGCAGTTGCGGCAAAATCGTAAAAAATGTGTATAATTGTTTTTTCTTCAACCCCAAATCTATTCTAGAGACGGCATCACCTTTTTATGAAACACCCCGTATATTCTACCTTCACAGTCTACCGGAAAAAAAACCTTTTGCATATAAATGAAATTGAAATAAATACACATTAATCAGGTGTTAATTTAAATTTTCAAAAATTGCCTCTAATCAATCATACCAAAACGATTCTGTCTAATTCATACCAACCTCGACAAAAAAAGTAACTTCGTCTATTGTTCCTTATAAAAATAAAACTGGTATGTTCACTTCGCCAATATCAATCTAAGAACACTAACATACCCGCTAATAATCATTTCTTTTCAGATAACACGTTGTGTGGTAGGTAGAGAGAACGTGCATAACCAAATAGGGTAAAGAGATAATAGCTCTATGTCTATCACAGACAGCTCTTGTTAATACACAACGGATAGTTATCTCTATTAGAACAACGATCGTCTTGGCCAATTAATCTCGGTGATTAGTTCCCAATTGAAGTAGGTATAGTGATATTATCGGTTTACGGATGATGTGGCACGGCCTTTGTTCGATTATACAATCTCTATTTTAATATTTTCATTTAAAAATTTCATACTTTATTACATTATAACAAACTGTATCTGTATCATTTATAATATTTGTCGCCATATTTTCACACATTTGACAGTTCTTCACGTATTATGAAGTTTTCTTGACTTAAAATTCACTTGCTAGAGCGGGTTTTAATGTCTACGTCTTCGTTATATTAAAATTAGGGGTACTTGCTTAAGAAAACTTTGGGGGTGAGGAAATTTCTAATCATTTCCGGTCTTATCTATATTCAAAACCCATTTGGCATTTTTATTTCAAATAAAACCCGATTTCAAGTTTATTTTGGGGTATCTATAACTTTGGAAATATACCAATGATCATTTTTATTTTAAAAAATTTATTCGATGTTAAATTGTAAGCTCAGGTATACTCTGAATTACTGGAATTACACTTAACTTAACTCATAAAAATGCACTATGCACTACGCTAAACATTTTCACTCCAATAACTCAAATAAAGGTCCTTTTGATTCCTTTTTCTTTTCCTGTATTGTCTAGCAGCTTAGTTGCTCAAACCTTCTCAAAGTAATGAAGTCTTTTCTGGCGTGTTTTAGCTAAATTGTTAATAGCTTCTACAGCAGTTACCATCTCTAGGTCCCTATGAAGATCACTTCCGAAAACACCAGGATACATTATTTTGGGATCGATATGTTCTTATTAAATGTTGGCTTCTATAGCAGAAACTCATTATGTAGAGACAGATTGAGGGAATACATTTTCTATATCCAATTCCAAGTTAATTATTTTCTTTTTAACATTAGCTTCCCATAAAGCCTTATATTTGGATATGGTACTACGGTATTATCAATATTTGCTGGTACATATTGACATATTGGATTGGTAGCATTGACATCCATAGATTTCGTTTCAGTTAGTCTCATATTCCATTTTTAGTCCAGTTATTCGTTGTGTTGACTGTTGTCTGTTATTTTTCAATTGCTCCACTATATTTTTTACTATCGAATAACATCGATTTTGTTTTAGTTCCGACTAAAAACTTTCTTGATGCGTTATTCTTTCATCTTATGTTAGTTAGTAAGCTCTCTCCTTTTCTATCTCTTCGTCTAACAGTGTCATTCATATCTTTTAACTTTTAAGTTAGATTCACGCTCATTGTATAAAGGAAATCGCAAGTTTCATGCAGTAGACCTTCCAACGTGACATTTATTATTGTCGTTAGTTTCTTCAATTCCTTCTTTTTCTTTATATCGCAATATACGCTAGAAACTTGGGTATATCCGAAGCGAACTGGCTTTCTTTTTATGTATTACTTTGAATCTTGTCCGTCAAAATAAGTATTCATCGATTAATCCTCAATTAAATCTCCTAGATTCTCTAATTTTTTCGTATTTTGGATAAAATTTTATTCATTTAAATAAAGATTCCTCAGGAAACGTGCATTACTTCCCAGTTTAAACATAAAGAGATCTAAGAATCAATCGCATCACTTCGAAGATTAATAGATAGAAGATAATATAAGTTGCAGCAACATCTGGTTACTTCGAAATTTATTTTTGATCTATTTTTCCTTGACGTTCTCGTTCTTTTCTCATCATTCATTTTAGTTTGTTCTACCTCATATATCACTTTGTATAGATTCTGTAAGCATTACTAGTCGTTATCAACCCCCAAACATCAATCAAAATGGAAAGAAAAGTTTCTTTTTGTAGTACCTAGTTCAAGTATCGCATGAAGCGATTATAGAATGAAGAATTTAGGATGAACTGTAGATCCAGTTGTCCCAACGGAGTATTCGGATGGTTTACCAAAACTACTATACACTTGTTTATAAACAAATGTTGTGCTTTTTTTACACATATCTGATTATTAGAAACATTAAGTAAGTAATTAATTAAGTTCTTAGATGAATAGCAAATATGCAAACTTTATTAATAAACATGAAAACCATTAGACGAGGAGTTGGTTAGTGAATATATTTATTCAAGTATGAACGGTATTTGAGGTAGACGCTCTTTGTTGTTGGGGAACTTCTTAATAGTGAATATGAAATTGTCTGCTGTCAACTGAATAAAAAGTTAAACTTATAAATCACATTACGTTTACAAAGTTAAAGAACACACGGCAAACTTGACTTGATAAATTCAGAATTGTTCCGTAGAAAGAAAAAATGAATATAAAAAAGCAAACAGATGAAAGCGAATACGAAAGAGAAAGGGTGACTGAGTTTCAACAAACTGAACTGCCCGCAGCTAAAAAACATAATCCAGTTATTATAATATACTCAGGCAGTTTCCCTTCGAGTATAATCAGATCGACACCTTTTTATTTGAACTTCTTCGGTTCCCGGGAAAGTTAGCGAAAATTTGTTTTACTCACGACTATAAACAACTCCGGTTCCGTTGTTATATTAAACTTTAGAGTTGAATAAAGTTCGAGATTAGAGCAGGTATGGTAAACTTAACCGTTTGCGTTTGGATAAGAACGCTGAGATTAATATTGACGTGACATTATGCAATTAATTTAATATTCTGTAAATGCTACGACTAAAACAAAAGTTGTTTACGACGATGTACTGAGATAATTTCAATTGTCTAAAATCGTTTCCATATTTGGAAGTTATTTTACAGCTGAATCGTTAAAAAATGCTTTAATCCTCCCGAATTATTTTGTTATATTTGCGGTAACTATACACCCATATAGGATTTTACGATGGGCTCAGTATAGGCCTAGACTTGGGCCAAGTATGTGCAACTCTGACTAGTTAGTTAAATAATTAAACATATGAAGAAGTGATTTTTATAATTCTATTTTTATTGTCTTTTATGCATAAAAGAATTTTATTCATAAAAAATTATTACTTTCAATGTTAAAAGATCTATTATGGATTAAATATTAGAACAAAACTTTATATAGTTATTCAGAATTCTGCCAAGCGTGGCTGACTAGAGGATGGCCGAGATCGAGTTACCCAAAGTTCAGCCAGGCTTGGGTCATTATTGGTTTGCCAAGGGCTGGTTTCCCAGCGTTGGGCCAAGCTAAGCCCATTCATTCAAGCCTGGAGGCACCTAAAAGCAAAAAAAGGTTATCATACCTTCAATTAAGAAGTCTTGTCGTGCATATTTCAATCTGGAAATTCGCAATCAGGATAAATATTGGGTGTCACTTATCTCATGTCACATAAATTTGACCGGTTCCTATAGAAGGAGCTGTCTATAAGATAAATAGCGAATATTCTATTTCAAAGTTTTATGAAATTTCCCAAATTACTTCAATCATAGTTTTTCTTAGTCTTTTTGTTTCTTTTTTTACTTAACGAATTGTCATTTCAAATTAGCCAAAATATTTAATATTTAAAACGGCCATCGATCTTCGTTCACTTTGAATTATTTCTTATTTCTTCGGAAACGTTTTACTCCGAACGAAATGAAAGTGGAGCGGCACTTACGCTTCTCTGACTTCATTAAAAATGATTAGCAATACCCTTCGAATCGAATTTATGAAGCATAGATAATAGAGCGGAAGTAACCAATTTTGACTGTGTTGCGATCGGATAGAAAAGTGAAGGTAGCGCCTCGGTTTTAATAACGCCAATCTCAATAAATATATCAACCTTTTATCAGTTTACACTGTTAAAATGAGATGAAAAGTCAATTTTGTACATTTGTCAAACAAATTAAACTTATCTTACCAAAACGGTTTAGAAAAAAATCTAAAAACTAATTTAACCTATAGTAGCCATATGTATCTGGCAGTAACCCATCTAAAAAAAATTAGGAAGCAACCAAAGTTCATGAAGCACAACGCCTTACAAAGATATTTTCTTGATGAATCGGGAATTAGGCGGAGAGAGACTTTTAAATTGATATTAATGATATTTATTATAAACCAAACAAAGAAAGCGAAAATATACGAAATTGCATCAAGTTTTTCAGAAATATAACAGCAAATTTTCTATTTCTGAATCTTCCAGTTACAGCCACAACAGTTGGAATGAGTTATTCCGAATTAAAACTTATTTAAGGACCTCTATGCTTTTCGATTTGTACCTATTCATTTATAGAGGCCAAACATCTCTTAAAAAAGGCTAGAACAGCTTTTGAGAGCATTTATTTTAAGTGATAATACTAGATCGATGTTTTTATATTCTTTAATATCTGTGCTTTTCTTTTTTTTTTGTGAAAACTTTTTCCCTCCCTTTGGGATCCTCTGCAGTTGTTAAGTTGAAGGCCACCACAATAAAGTTTAATACAGGATTCATATAGGTCAACCACCAAAATTAACATAATTTCAATACCTTTGCTGTTTTTTTGATTTATGACCTGTATGAATGGATGAATACATCTAGCATAAGACAAAAGCTGAGACGTATATAGATGGGCTTTCGCGAAATATGACTAATGATTGAACTTCTAACCTATAAAGACTACAAGAGCTGAATAAATAAAGTGCTAGATCAACACCAATTTACAATACAATTTGCGTAGGTGGCGAAAAAGTGGAAAACTAATCATTCTATCAAATGAAATGGAAAATAGAAAACAAATATATGGATATTATTTCCAAATGACCTGAAAAAACGGTTCCCAAGAGAGCAAAAATTAACGTCTTATGTGTATTTTTCAAGTGTAGCTATCGACCTCCTACTACATGGAAATGTAACAGGCAGGTGGATGTGTATAGTCTTGCTTACTCTAGACCTTTCTAAAAAACTGCCACCAATTACTGTTGAGACTTGATTGGTGTTGTTAATTAACTTGAATTGTTCTTTCTGCGATAAATTTTTCAGAAATTCAACCATAACTTCCTCCTCACCAACATTTAACAGCTTCTTCTGTTTGTAATCTCAATAACGTAAATGCATATCTTCGAAAACTATAGGCGATTTCGTGTTTTTCTGGCACAGAAATTTAGGTAGTTCAGTACTAATCGAGTGTCAAGCATCTCAAACTTTTTTCCCAAAACAATTATTGCCTCATAGTTTGGCCGATGACATTAGAAGGTTCGAGCCAAGGGACTTAAATGACTTTGTGCCTGTGAAATCATATTGCTGCACTGATAAAGAGATTTTTTAACGTAATTTACAATTGAGCCCAAAGAAGTTTTAATATTAAAGCGTTTTCAGATGAGGCTTTTAAATCTTCTACAAACAATGATTGTTTATTTTTTAACTCTTAATCTTCAATCTTTCCAAGCATTATTCGACTTCCAGATATTTTCAGAGCTAATTCCAGGGAAAGTCATTTCAGAAATTAATATATTTTTTTCCTGATTCGGAGGCCCTTCAACCCATTCCTGCGTTTCCACTCTCATTTATTGAATGTCACCAAATTTTATTGAGACTAAATTACTCACAAGCCGTAAAAAGTAAACGTAAAAGTGCTTTCCAATATTACAAATAATTACTTTATCTGCTTCATGAAATCCCTAGCAGCGCGCTTATGAGATAGCTTAGGCAATAACATCCAAGAAAGAAAATTCCTCTTCTGTCAATTTGAATTTTGTTGAATAGCAGAATACAATTTAATTTTAAAACACATCGTATAAATGCAAAGATTTTTTATATTAATTTCCGGTTATTTTAATTGAGATAACAAAAGTTGTTTTGAGCGATTCAGACTTTCTTCCATTATGTCCTTCACCTTTAAACTGGAAATGAGAAGAAAAAATTCGACAATAAGTCGCTCGTTATTATTTGGGTTATTACGAAAATGGAATAAAATATATTATCCTCCACCTGGTCTTTTTTCATATTTTTTCGTCAGTCAAAGGATTTCCAAAGCTTCTTTAATCCTTCTTTGAAACGAAGATACGCAACTTTGCTCGATTGTGGCAAATATACTCTGCTTTCAAGAAATAACGTTTATTTCGAAATTCATTTAATACGAAATTTTATATAACTAGAATTTTTCCAATATAGGGTCGTTTACATAAACTTTCTTTGGAAAAAAAATGTTTTTGGCAGATTTTTTTTTCACCAAAAATGTTTTCTGAAAGACGAACCAAATGAGAGTCTGATGGTACAATATTAGGGCCCACCGTAATCAAACTTCCCAACCAAGTTCTGTCCATTTTATACGAGTCTTCAAAGGTGTGTGTGGACAGGAGTCATCGTAGCTCTTTCTATAAAAAATTTTCAAGCCTTATAGGCTTTCAAATACTCTCTGTCACTTTAACGTTATCGTATTTCATCGCCATCTTTTAAGCTAGTGCATGAAGGCGGTAAATTGACCTCACTTTAACTCTATTGTGTACCAAACACGTACCAGCGACTTTCCATATCGTATATTATCTGTCTAGAGGCTCTGCAGCTTACCTCTAAGAAGCGTAGCCTTTGTCGATGGACAGCCTCGTATTCACAGAGAAGGTACGCGGCTGTTTTCTTTTGTTTTTTGCAGAAACGTCAAGAGAAACCATTTGTCTTTCCCATGTTTATCTGCTGGTGTACCACTGGACAATTTCCAGTGAACATTAGCTCTTCTTCTCTATATGGAAGGGTCTTTTATTTCAGACCTTGTTGTCCACTTAGAAGGATGATATGCCTAATTAATTCGATGTTCTATGTATTCTTTTATTGTCTAATTTCACTTCTTATAAACCCGTTAAGAAAGGGCAAGTCTAAGATGACTTGTAGTGTCCAGTGCATCAATAAAAAATTTGTCAGACCAGCGGAAGCGACGTAAACCAAATCTTTACCACGAAAACTTCAAACCAATAATCCATGGTAGAATTGGTTACAGCAGCTTTAACGTAAACAGCACAAGTTACCCCGTATGTTTGTGATGTTTTTTCAATAGTAAAATCCATCACATAGCGGATTGCTTCAGAAATTTCAATCGTTTTCAAACTTTCTACAGAACTAATAACCTCGAATGCCACCTAGTTGGATCGATCGCACAAGTACCTTCTCCGCCACTAATTAAATAACTTTTTATATTTGAATATAAAAATATCAATCGATATATTGTCTTCCGTAGATAAGAAAAAAGACAGATTGTATAGTTGAGTTGGTATAAAATTGATTGTGCTGATTAATACTTCTCACAATAAAGTTTTTCTAATCCTAGAAACGGTAATTAGAAAAAGATCATTTCGTGTTTTGTCCACTTTAGTTGAAAGAAATGAAAAACGATGTAATTGATTCATCCGAAAGAAATTTGAGTCATTTCAATGACATTTTTTGTTCTATACACAGGATCATTAATTAAGAAATGTCCATATTAGAGAAACATAATAATTTGATTAAATTAAATATTCTTACTTTCTTACTTGTCGTGTGATTAACTAATAAAAACACATTTAAAAAAAAAATCGATTTTATTCATCAATGTAATGTAAACAAGCTTCAGTTTCAATAATTTCTTGTTCATTTGAGCTGGATTTCTAACCGACGAGCATTTTTTGATCATCAGCGAATAGCCAGTAGTCACTGGGGGTCAAATCTGAACTATATGATGGATGAGGGAGCAATTAGAGTTGTAATTCGTTCAATTTAACATCGGAACATTGTCTTGGTATAACAGTGATTTTTTTCTTCGACATATAATGCCGTTTTTCATTGATTTTTGCATTTAAACGACCCAACAACTCTATGTAGCATTCGCTATTTACTGTCTCTCCCTTTTGGAGATAGTTGATGAAAAATATTCCCAAAATACTGAAGCCATAACCTTCCCAGATGACTGACCGGCTGAAGTTCATTCAGATGATGATTGTTTTGAATCCAAAGTGAAGTGATATGGATCCATATTTCATCCCTTGTCACATATCGATGCAAAAAATCTGATTTATTACGTATAAACATGACCAAACACTGTTCTGAATCATCAACACTTTGTTGTTTTTGATCGAATGTGAAAAAGTCTTTTTTGATCGTTTTTGGAGTAACCACCTCAAATGGACGACCATGATAAATTAACAAACGAAATTGTTTTAGATCCATTGTTTTGAAAATAACACAAGTGTCTCCACTTAAATGGTTATCACTTTTTTCTGATTAATCGAATTCCCATGAAATTTTACATACAGTATTTTGAAAGTTGGTACTTCATAAACGTCACATGGATTTGACAATGGCAGCGCCATCTGTGTGTCAGTCACACGACTTACTGAGTAATGTAATAGTTCATTTTAGGATACTCTAGAAAGTTTTCTCTAATATCAAACGCGTCCTGTAGGGATGGATACTTCCTTTTAAACAATCAAAATATACGCCACTTACTGAATAATTATTTCAGCTATATTTCCATGGAACACCCTATGTACATACTAAATATTTTTGTCAAAGGTTCTCCGAACGCTCCAAACCGAATCAACCCACAATTCCATTTCAGATAACTGCAAACTGTTTGGAAACAATTAGAGCGAGGGTTTGAGCGAATAAACTATTGACGGTAAATGAAGAGTCCTTTGGAAAGTATTTAACTGAATACTGGATAATTTTGACGAGATCAATATTTGAATTGAAGTGGACAATATGGTATTACTAACAAAGAGAGTATCTGCGGAATTACAAGCTTATTCACTAAGTTATTCTTCGTGAAAAAGCACGTTCCTGTGAATCGTTGTATTGAACTAAAACCTATCTAATATGAGTAAATAATTGAATAAATAGGAATTAGACACACTTTTTTTGGTTACAATAATATTGAAATTTGAATATACTTTTCCTAATAAAAGTAGTGAGGAAATACCTTCCATCGAGAGTACAAAAACGAGATCAGTACACATGCAAACGTCAAAAACCAGTAAATACGTTGCTAAAACATACGATGAATGATGAAGTTTTGCTAGAAGCAATTGCTTATCTACATCTATTTCAACTATTATGACTCACATCCTCATCTGTTGATTTTTAGTTGAAAAATGAACAGGAAATGTTGAAATATATCTATAGTCTTGTCTATAGTCAAGTAGTATGTGATTTTACTTTGTTTTTAACATAATTAATGTCTAGTTTCTGATTTCTGATTATGGGTTTAAAGGTCTAAGAAACTAGAAATTGAGGAAAGTTATATAAATATTATATGATATAATAAGTGCCTCGTCCCAATTTATAAATGTTCCTTCACTTTTAAAAGTGGCCATAAGAACATTACTCTAGAAATTGTTATTGAACTAAACATTGTACTAAAGAAGTAAATTTTTGTATATCTTGGAACGTACTACAAGCAACGTTTTAATCGAAGAAATTTATCTTTCGATTGTATGTATTTTTCTCATTACGTAAATTACTCTAATTTGTTAATATATATATCGTATAAAGTAGATTTCCACAACATAAGGGGTGTGTCCATTAAAAACCCATAAAAATCCCAATGATTGTGTTTATAGAATGTTCGGGTACAGACAACGACATCGATGATATCAGTTGACGGCGCCATGAGACGTTATCACGCCAATCACAGTGCTGTTGAGTTTCTGACGCTCTGGCGACAAAATCGACTATATGCAACATTGCTACAAACCAGAGATGTCGACAGAGAACTTTATTACATCGCGACGCAAAAAGAAATTGTTTTCTCTTGACCTATTTAGTGCCTCAAATACATAAATTTATTTTTAGATTTACGATTGCCAGCGTTGTGTTGGCTAGACCGTCATGGTTGAGATTTGATAAAAATATTCCGTTTTCGTAAATGTTGATGGAAAATTCAATTTATTCAACATGAATTTACAGTGTGTTATGTTATCAATGACCTAAGACTTTATTATATCTGACCAACATGTTAATTTCAAATCCAGTTTTTAATATTTTGTTTAGTGTATAGATATTTATTTTTTTAAGAGAAAATATAATATGTTAGCAGATCAATAGCTTGATAAGTGTTTCGCTCAATCGGCAAAAGCGTTTAAAACATCTTGCTTTGGCTTTAAACGTGATCGCAAAATGTAGTGAAATCATGAAATTACAGAAGATAGCGATGGAGTTAAAGATTATACAAACTAGAACTGATTCAATACTCCATTTTTTAATGATATCTTTTTATATGTTAATGACATCTGTATTATTGAACGTGTAGAATATTTTGTTCCTCAACTGTCTTAAAAAAGTTAAATTTGTGAAATTAAGTGTGTAAATTAACGATTCAATGATATATGTTTGAAAGAATTAAAGTGTGTTTTTTTTATACCAATCAAGTGTTGTTTGACATGAAATATCAACTCCCCTATTGAAATGACGAGAATCCCTCGTAGCGCTCATCATAACAATGCACATAGAGCGTTAGAGTCAATTACAATGAACTGCTGCTTAAGTGCTATTCAAGGCATTAACCATTATCGTTAAAGATGAAACACTACTATAAAACGAATCAAAACGCGTTCATACATACCGTGCAATAACATTTTCGACTTTTACTTCCTTTAATTGGGCCTTTGTTTTCAGGCGCGAACAACATAAATTTTCAAAATAATTCCCAAAGAGGGCGCCCTTCTCTTCGGCATTGTCGTTTTAACGATCATCTTTATTATACGACTGAATATGCAATTACCGACGAGATTCTCATTAAGAAGACAAACACTGACACAACATGTATAACCTTATTAAGAACGACCGTACTGACTATAATGTACGCCAGATTGGATGTCTTTCTGTTTATTTTACGTGAAACAAGAAATTTTAAAATGGCTTAATGATTTTTTAAACATCTCATTATGGTGTTTAATTGTAAATATTTTTATCTAGATGTCTATGATTAAAAAAAACAACAATGAAACGATTAATTGCGTAAAAGGGTTAGGCAAGAAAAATACAAATGAAAAAAAAAATAAAGAACCTTTAGCTGTATTTATATTTTATCCTTAGACAACAAAAACAAACGGGATCCTCTTTCTAACACTGGAGTCTACTGCATTCCGTAATCATATGGGAAGGTTTACGTCGGCACTACAAAACGGTTCATAAATACAAGAATTGAAGAACACAAAGCCAATTGCCGTCTAGGACAAGTGAATAAATTAACAATCGAGGCTCACCAAAACCTGAGGAAACACGTCTATTTGTTGCTACGACAACTTAACGCACTATTGGAATTTAAAAACACAAAAACAACTTTTTCTTAGATAGCGATTTTACGTGATGCAAAAATCTGTTCTTTCTTTCTTTTGCTTTTTTAAATCTATTATAATCCACATCAATCTATCATCTTAAATCCACCACAACTCCAGCCCTGCAGAGGAATCTTTCCTATATCAGGACCAAACCTAATATATCCCTCACCCCACATGAATAATGTCCCAATTCAAATCACAAACAACTCCACCAACCTGCTTCTCTCTCTCACGGAAAGCTCATCTGAAATCAAATAGAGCAACAGGTAACTTCTGAAGATGCTATCCGCATGAGTTGGCGAAATGTCAAGTACAAATAGTTTTTTTGGAAGAACAAATAACAGCCCAGAAACAATCAAGCAATATTTGGAAAAATTAGTGCAAAAGGCTCAAAAATCGTGGTCTTGGGATCCTAGATGTAGCCAAAAAAAAACATTAAAATATATTTTGCAACTTTCAAACATATACAATTTTCTTTTTGTTTTCAATAAGAACAATATTGCTTTCTTAAATAGCCATTATTTACCGACATCTTCATCTTTTACTATCGAGCAATGTTTTCCAGTTTGGGAACATGAAATAATCCTGACGGATAATTTGCATTCTGACCATTGAAATAACGAATTTGCGAGCGGTTATAACGTTTTCTTTCTAGCCAATTTTCATAGTTTTTCCTTGATTCCTTCGTTGAAACTTTGCAATAGATTCGTCAAAACCGAATCCCCCCAAAAAACTAACGGCTTCATTTGTCTGCAGATACAAAGGTCTTCGCTTTCTTTGGAGCCGGATCTACTTTTTCCGTCTACTGTATCGTAAGGTATTTTTCATCTAAAATTCTGCAATTGAAACATCAACACTGTTTCAACTTGAGCAGATCTTGCCCACTGTTTAAAATTTTTCCAAATCTGCCTTGTGGATTCCTTCCACAAACTCTGGAGACGTATCATTTAGTCAGTCAGTGCGATTCTTGACTCTGGATGTTTAACTCTCGTACCTATTGTTTTACTATAAAAGTAGAAAGCAGGCTCAACTAAGTTTCTGAGATTGAGTTAGACCTACCCGATCATTAAACATGAAACATACTTATTTTTACAACATATTTTTGGTGCATCTTTTGTAAAAGTTATTCGAAATTTTTGTTATATCTCTTAGGATAAGCGTGTAAAGTTGCAACAACTCTATGATAACTTTCTTAAACCTTTTTTTTATAATTTGCCATTTGATCTCAAACAACTGCGGACGATTTATTTTTCGATCTACTTTTATTAGTGTCGATCAAGTCTTGAGGCTCCACAATCACTCCTAATCGCTTCTCTATCCTCCGGACCCGTAGGTGACTTATAGACCGGATACAAAAAACGTATCGCATTTTTCTTTGCAATCTACCTCATATGGAAAAAACGGTCTTGAACCGATTTTGGTTGAAATTCGACGTTTTAAATGAAACCCTTCACTTTTCGATTATATCTAATTCATACCGTATTCGTTAACTTTCAGAAGTTTCTCGAATGTTCTAGATTGTTCGTTACATTCTATTAGAAATCAATTAACAGATACGAACAAGTTTTCGACAAATTATAATTGAATAAAAATATTATATCATTCAAATAAATTTTGTTAATCCAGTCTCTAATTATATTGGTTTAAACTCGACGTTTTAAATGAAACCCTTCACTTTTCGATTATATCTAATTCATACCGTATTCGTTAACTTTCAGAAGTTTCTCGAATGTTCTAGATTGTTCGTTACATTCTATTAGAAATCAATTAGCAGATACAAACAAGTTTTCGACAAATTATAATTGAATAAAAATATTATATCATTCAAATAAATTTTGTTAATCCAATTTCTGATTATATTATATTGATTATTTTTTATGGAAATCTATGACCTTCAAACGTTCTTTGCATTATTATCCGATAAACTAACTCTATATAATACGTTACACTGACAAGTTGCCAGTTTATTGATTGTAATGGCTGGAAGTAACGTCAACGAATCAGTGGAAAAGGAAATTTTATCAGTCGGCAAGGATACAGGTTTGATAGTCGAGCGGATTGTTTCACTGAGTATAAATATAGATGTAAACTTATTTGTTCCAAAATTATCTCCGTCGATCTTTTCAATGTAGTCGCGGTGTTTCCACGTTTCTATTAGTCTTAGATTTGGTGTCCTTTGAGTGTCATTGTTGATATACGATAAAAGAGCCCATACAGAGGCCGGTGACGTTTGGTGCTTTGTTAAATATTGCTACCAAAGCATCGATAAATGCAGATAGCAGAAAAAGGTCATAAATAAACAAATCGGTGATTATTCTCCATTTATTTCCACATACTTTTGGAAACGTCTGACTAAAGCTTCTATCCCATTAGTAAAGATGCATGCAAAATTTTGGTACACCGCTTATTTGATTCCATCGTCGCCGCTAAATCTGTCGAGCAGGTCCAAATCAGGGTTATATGGTGGGTGTTCAATCTCTTTGAAGCCACATTCGTGTAAAGTAACTTTGAAAAGCTCAACAGTATGGACTCTACATTCGACTCAACTTTGCTTTTGCATTGAATTGAGAATTCGGGGCATCCTTCTTACACTAATATTTAAATGCTCATGTAGGATCCTTAGAACACTTATTTTGGAAATGCCTGTCTGTGTTGCAATTTCTTTTGTTTTAAGGCGCCGGCCAGAACAATTTCTTTCACTAATTTATGTAATATTTTCTTTCGAACTTTGATTATCTTCTAATGATTCTCATCCCCAGCCTAACAACTTGGACCAATTGTTAATTATTGGAAATGATGGACAGTCACCGTAAACAGCCTCCATTCTGTTTTCCATTAATCTTCCTATAGTCAGTTATATATTCTCTATGAGAACACGAATGTTTTTAAATTTGATTGATTTAAAGACTAGATATTCGATTTCGAAATTTTATTTTGATCGAGAAGCCACATTACTATTTGTCGTTATATCAAGTCGATGTCGTTGGAGGCTTACGTGTTTTGGAGGAAAGGAATCAGATGAAACTTTGCACTCAAGAGTAATTGGCTGCTTCGGTATACTCGTCCTTTTCTTTCCTTTTCGATTGTAGACGAAAGTCCGAAAATCAGATGGGCCATGAAATGCGAGAAAAATATCGCAATATCCGTTCGGTTGGTTTATCTGAAACATCGCCTTTGAGAAGCTCGTCCTCACGTTTATTGGTGTAAATAATCCACAAATGGCTTCTTTGATTATTGAAAACCTCAGATGAAACCCCGAGGATACTAGCCGCTAGATTTTTCCTTTAGCCGTCTCTTCTTGAAGCTACCAACTAAAATTAAAAAAGTTTCTATGGAATACTAAAATATGTTTATTATCTTTATTTTTATATGGATATCTTGAATATTATGTAATAGACTTGGAAATGAAATATATCTGTGGTCAGATATTCTCACAGAACACCTGACGCTGATGTGCATACTTTCTGCCACAAACTAATGACCTTACTGGAATCCTTACCTCTAAAAAGCAAACTAATCCTATGTGGCAATCTCAATATTGATTATTCCAGTGTGTGTGCTGGTGGAGAATGTCTCCAATCAAGTTTTGATTGAACCAGAATAACTAAGACCAGTTCTAGTACTATAGTCTATTTCGTGTCATCGATTGATTCAGTATCCACCAACTGTACTGTCTTTAATCAGATTTCATGAAGCAGTGTTAACAAAATTTTCGGTGAAATCCAATACTAAAAAGCTTCTCGTAAATTATGCCGTATCTTTTAGGAAAAAAGTTTTCCAAACTCCAAGCACCATTGCCAAACAACTGACTGGGATATTCTCTCTGGTGATGTAGACTAGATTCATAAAAACACTAACTAGTATGGCATTTACTTCTTTTTTCTCTGGTCCACTAAAGGTTTACGTGTATCTGCAAAGAACATTCGATCTTTATCTCATCTAAAGAAATTATCCGATAGTGTCAACTATTGTGGCACTGACATCTACGGCATTTACAGTTCCCAATGTGTTCCCAAGTTTTTGTTCCCGATTTTGTTTTTAAAGTTGACAAATTATTCAAAATCCTGTCCTGTTCAGGTGATTCAAAGTTCTTGTTGATAAAGTGTAGGGAACCGGTGTATGTGAGCTTACTTATAATATTATGTAGCGTTCATAACTTATTCTCTAGTCTCATTTCTACTTTTGTCCCCAAGATACCTACAGCGTGACGGTGTCAGATTTCTTATTGCGATACGCGAGCCGAAAGGCAATTTATTTTCTTTGCTATGATATTTATCAGGAACAAGTTTATTAAGTCCAAAGTAAAATGGAAATTTGGAAAATCAATCTATCGAAAGAAGTAATACGATATATAAGTTATAGTTTAAAAAAATACGCTTTTAGCGATAATCAAATTAAAAAGTAACTAACTTGGCGTTTTGTAACCAATGCCTCTTAGTCATAGTCGGGGATTATCTGAGTCAAAAAGTAAATTCAGGGGAGCCGTGGAGTTGAAAGAAAGCAAGCTAAAACATCTTCGCCTGGACCGGCATAAAAACGGCTGGTGCACCCAGAGGACCGTACAACTTTTCCCGTGATGATGGCCTATGTCAGGGAGACTGGAGAGAGCACATGAAAGAAGAAGAAGACTTCATCGAGGTCTTCCTCATTTACCTAAGTCGCTCAAAACGTTACAAATGTCGTAGAAAGCACGCTTTCATATTAGTGACATAAATTTTCCTGTTAGTAACTTTTTGCTTTTCAATTAGATTATTTTACTATTTTTTTTAATTTTTTATTATTACCGTGTATTTTAATGTTTTGAAATTGTATTTTTAGCCAATTTTCTATTTAAAACCAGTTTTTAATACGTGCAGATGTGTTGATGTTTGCATCTCTATTTTGTAAGTCTGAGATTGCGTGCTTACGTAGTTTTCTTACTCTTATGCAAAGGATACGCAGGATATGTATCTAATCGAGATTATCAGATATTTTGATCTTATTATTTCATTGACAAAGGTGGCTATTACATGTAGAGTAGTTTTTAGAAATCATTATTTCTAGCCAAAATTCCTTAGTTATTGATTAATGAAGCCAAGTACTTTTTTCTTTAGTTATCTTTAGTTATCGAATATTAAAAACAATTTTGGTATTAATATCTCAATTTCAACGAACATTATTGAGGTAGATGTTGTAACAAAAGCTTGCTCAATATTGTTACATAGCTATCCAATTTAGTATTGTATCAATAAAGATATTACGTTTGGACGATGCACAAAATGCCCTTAGGTTGTTCATCGACATACAAGTCGGGTAATCAATATCTACCACTTAGGGCCGGTATTATAAAGTCCGGTTGACCGAAAGTTGAAATTCAACCATTGGTTGAAGCCTAGTTTACCTATTATAAACCGTCATCTTCTCCCAAAAATTTTACGAAACAGGCCACTTTAAGAAGCTAGTAGTAATGAATATATAAAAGTAAATTAAAATTTGCTTCCAAGAGATGCATCAGTTTTTTTTGTACTCTACTATATCCTTATAACTAATATCCACAAAAGCATGACAATCTGACTTTGTTTTTAAATTTCTATAATATTGAAACTATGCGGGGAAACTTCAAACAAAATTAGGCTTCGACTTTTGACTGACACACTGTCAGTTTACTCGAATTTCATTGGTTAAAATTGAACTCTCAGTGCAGTCAACGCAAATTTTTCAGCAGTAAGTTCCGATTGAGTAACGTGTGGTCGAACAAAACTTTATATAACCAACCCTTATAAAGAGCTCTTGATTTGCAATATCCACGAAAAGTGTATGTTTATGTTTTTTGTATGTCTTTTCAACACGTAACGAGAAAAATTTCAATCTAGTCGAAGAGGAACAATTCTAAACCGAACTTAAACTTTTCACTCGCTGATGATGTGGACAAGAACAGAAATTGCAAGCTGCAGTTTGTGAAACTTTCAATTAACAAGAAATATTATAATATATTGCGATAAATAAATAAAAGATGACTTTGAATTATTTACTGACTTAACGCTGATAAACAAGCAAGTATTTATATCCATAAGAAGTTCTCAAAACAAACAAGTAAGTAAATAACAAGGCCTACCTGGAAATTGGTACCAAAAAACAATATAAACAAATCACCGCTGTGATAAAAACATGTAAACAACAACAATATCAAACTTTAGACCGGCTTCACGGTCCATGTCGTGGACGAGTTCGTAACAGACCAAGACTATCAGATGTCATACGATATCGTATCTATTTTTTGGATTCCGTAATAACAAACTGTATTAAAAAGTTTATAGTTTCCGTTTTAAACGATTTTCCGAATAGTATGACGATGGTATTGAACGACTGTTTTCCCATCTACGTTGTTGGTGTTTCGATTAAAAATCATTCTGACCGAGACTGACGCACATCGTAGAAATTTTAGGGCTCGCTGTTGTAAAAACGATTAATCGAGAATGCAATATTATTGGATAATAGTATGAACGCAAATCTGGGGCATTATGTTCTCTGAAGCAGAATTTTTATCCGATTCGTGATGATCAAAAGGGGATTGGAATTTTTTATTTATGAGCTTTTATCAACGCATGTAATCTGGTCGAGCTGATGGCTCGTTATCAGTGGCACTATATTTATGTAGCCGGTGTTCGATGGTACCAATTATTTTTTTTTTTCGGTTTTTATAACAAAAGAAGTATAAAATTTTTTTTGATTATCATCATATAGATTAAATTATGTTATGATGCATATATCTAAACTATCGTGCATGAAGTGGAAAAGTTAAATATATGTAACGGATTTTCTACTCCTGAACGTACTACAATTTTTCTAACGTACATCCCCATAGTTTCACAGTCGCTGCAGTTGCCGATTCAACAACTCTTCTTGTGGACAGTTTAAACTTACTTCACTACTATTCTCCATCACTAATAATAATACTACATTCCTTTTAATTAGACACAAAACGGATTTTCTTGAACGAATATCAAGAAAAAACAATTTTATCATGACGTTAAAAAATGACGGTACGATACGTTTTTTCACTCTTTTCGACCATTTCAGAAATTACTTTCTTTATAAATGGAAATGAATGAAGAAAAACGCGAATATCATAACGGACGTAGATAAAACTTTTCTCAATATTTTAGCTCTGTTTAATATCAACATTTACTTCATTGATCTTATACAAAACTGCGTTTTTTGTTTAAATTTCTTAAATCTGGTAACTAACGCAGATTTTTCCATGAGTAGGTACCAAGTAAAAGATTTCATTTTGCCATTAAAACTAAAGACGTCAAAATATAAATACGCACTATTTGGATATTGACTATCGATTTTCACATAGAATGACTATGTAAATTTATGTTTGTAGAAAACGGTGCGCGCATTTCACTTATATAATACGTGTTAAGATTTCAACATTGTACCCTTGCTTTGTCACTAAATTACACAGAAGACAGTAATCTCTTTAGACAGCTACTAATTTACTGCTACCGTTCCACCCCCTGTGTTGCACCTTATTCAGCTATTTATCGCTCTATTAGCGTCCTCATGTTTTGCTCCACCTACGAAACTTCTTATACTAAAGAGGAAGGAAATTTACGTTTCCGGTATATACTAGCAAGCAAATCGATATCCGAATTATTCGAAATTTGAATTAAATATAGTCAGTGGTTTATCGTATTTTGTAAACAAACTTATAATTATTAATAATGTTCTTCCCATAGCACTTTTCTTTTTTATCTCGTACTTTAACATCACTTTCAATTCTTTGTAGCGCTAGTAGATTATTTTTTGTCTCTTGTCCCGATTTTTTGGGGTAACAATCATATGGTACCCTAATCATACACCAATTTGGGGGTACCAAGTTGAAATCACGTTTGAAGATAAAGAAAGTGCTTTTCCATCGCGTATTGCACTTCGTATTGGTGGATTACACACAATATTCACCAGATCTGGGTCCCAGCGACTATTTCTTGTTTCCTAACCTTAAATTATTACTTGCATACATACGTAAATGCTTATTTTGAGGATAATGACTGCATCTATTATTTGCAGAGGTTGGAAGGGTTGAAACATTGCTAGACTAGAAATAAAAATGATTATGGAACAATCTTGTTACGTCGGAAACTTATTATCAACCGATAACGTAACCGATCAATGTCATTTTTAGTTTGTTAGACTTTATGTAAGGCAAATGACAAAGCTATTGTTTAGTAAATCAATTACGACCTTTGACCTGCGGATATCTGTTTATGACACTATATTTCATTAAAAATTTGTCCACCTGTGCATGCAATCAGTCGCTAACGTTTTCAATATGCGTTATGAACATGGCGCAATAAAAATGTAATGAAATGGCAATTATTTCACAACAAAAAATGTTACAATTTGATTATTTTTCCGTGTAAGGTGCAAAAGCACGATCAGGTTTTGAATTTTATCAACTATTGAATTTAAAATCAATCCGATTCCGATGATTTATAACGTTATTTTCAATTAAATCGTGAGCTGATGATTTTTTCATCTGATCCTAATTTTCAAACATATCAAATCAAAATTTTTGTACTCTACTACTTCGTTTAGTTTGATGAAATAATCGATTTACTGGGTGAATAAGTTGGAAGATTTAAAATTATGTGGTTCACAAAAGTGACTTAATATTTAGTCTACCAACCGGGTGTCCTCTTGATTAAAATTAAAATTACACAAAGGATTTATATAAGGATCGTTAGTAGATTCACACTCGTCTATCCTTGATAACAGGATATTTGACAAAGACTGTGGAATTACAGCTGAAAATATTCCTATAGATTTGTCTTCACCTGTAATAATTATCAATCTATATTCACCAAATTTCGTTCTCGATCAAAATTATCTCAAAAATTCGCACTACAATTTTCCAGTGCCTCTTTTCACATACCAAAGACCATTCCATCTGTTTCAATAACACTGATAAAGTATTACCATTAGAAAGAAGTTTCTTATTTTTCATTTCGTCATTTATGGTTTCAACAGTGATATGTTTCCTTAAAATAGAAAAAAGTTTTATCTACTTAATACGTATTACAGCAACACTCATAATTACACTTCCTGACCAAGTTATCGTCTTCAGAATTTGAAGGTAAACTAAATTAACTTTTCTTACCAATGAACCTTCTCCCGTGAAAACTAATTCCAGTCACGGGAATCTTCATATTTATTCCTTGACTACTAAACTAGTCAAGCCCTAGAGAGGGCTATAAGTCAAGTTATTAGGTTCAGTTTACCTTCAGTCTTCGAAGATGATAACTTGGTTATAGAAACGCGCGTCAGACAGTGTAATTTTGAGTGTTGGTGTAGTGGTGGTGTACACAGTTTATTCAGTATGAATGTGACCAACGGTTCCAGAAATTTCAACCTGGTACATAATCTGTATAACTATATATATTATATTTTCGAATATATTCGATTTTTTCTGTCAGTTTAGACATGAATTATTACTTCAAGAAAGCAAAATCATGAAATGATAAACCTCAGAACCTCTTTATCAGTTTGCTGGGAAATTCAGATACCAGATTATAAGCAATTGGTGAAAAATCACATTGTATCGATAATGTGTTATCCTAATTTTCCTTAATTTTATTTAAAGTCTAATATGACTAAACGAAAAGTTAAAAACATGAGACAGTATTTTATAAACTTTGTTCATACATGTAATATAAGGTATTCCGTACTGCCATTTTGGTAAAATGTGTCTAGATGTATGTTAATTATATATCTATCATTATTTCACGTTTTCTAATTCTTTTAATCCCATCCTACGTTTTATAATGACTATTCCTATACGAAATAACACATCGAATGGTGTATACTAATATTTTGAGAATAGTGGAACATGATCTATCACAGATATGTCAATCAACGTTTAATCCATGGATGTAGTAAAAATTTTAACGTTTTATCAGTTTTGTTTCCAGGAAATATTTTTAATGCATTTATGCAGCTTCGAAGTATAAATATTTTGTCAAAGTGTCACATAGTTTTCGCATTTCATATTTCATACTCGATTCTCTTATGAATTCGCAATTTGTTGAAGAAAATGATGTATTGTACAAAGTGTGAGAAAAATTTTATACTCTTAGATTGCAAATCAAGTGAAAAATATTTTCTAGCCCGTACAGTGTACTATTTATAAGGACATATTGCTTTTTTGTGTACAATTTTAAATAATAGAACTATCCAACTCAAGATTTTGATTTAGATATTTAACAAAAACTGTCTAAGAAAAAATAGTTATCCTAGTTATTTCAATAAATTTGATATTTGTGCAAGTCATTAAGGATTATACTTTATCGAAATAGATCTCTAAACCTTAAACACCTAAAAACAAAAGAAGCAATATATAGGACATACATCCCAGTATTTAGAAAATAGATTAAAAGGTCATTAATACGATAAAAAATTCGACTGTATTAAAAAATTATGCAACAAAAAAACTATTTACCAACAAAAATATATAAAAGGATTTAAGAAATTAGATAAAATTAAAAAAAGTAATTGGTAGGTCGAATTTAATGGTTAAGCGTTCTGAGCTTCCACAACTTTGTTGTACTCAGCTTCTAATGGCATTGGAGGCTGAATTGTTCCAGTACATTTAATGACATTTCAATTTTATTAGCCATGGAGTTATTAGTATATGCAACAATGCTAGATTTCCAACCTACAATGAGCTTTAGAGTTAAAAATATCTGCTTCTGCATTAACTAAAATAGTCGCAAAGTACCTTCGAAAACAGTGTCTCGTCCGTGCATGGTCAAAGCTTTGGTTTAATTCTTCTGTGACTGGGAAATGTCTAGGAATTTTGGTTTCAGGTAATTTTATTGGAAGGACCAAAATCTTCCATGCCACTTTAATTGTTGAGGTTTTTTTTTCGTTTCAAAACCGAAGGTTGATGTATCAATACAGTTTTGTCTAATAATGGTACTCCTCAGCATGGAACAGTGGAACGGTAATGTTAATGGTTTCAATTTTCCCCATAATTTTCTAAAATGAGCTAACAAAATATTTAAAAAAAAAATACAACAATATTTGGAGGTTTATTTTCGAAATCAGAATCTTCGTATTCCATTATGATTAATTATACTTTTAGTATAAAAACAAAAGTAAAATAATTTCCGTTTGGAAAATTGACAGCAATAATAATTGCGCAATGTTTTGGTGGTGTTGTTGTGGAAAACGCGTGAGAAATTCTCCGTTTTAAACATTTGGAAACGATAAGAAAAGTGGAAAATTTCATAGCATACGTAGAAAAATATATTTTTCAGCGTAAATATTTTTAAACCGATGTTTTGAAAGAACTTATCCATCTTTACATTTTGTAAATTGTGAGTAATTTACTATAAATTACTATCCCATGAAAGGAATGTGTTTGTAGAAGAAAATATGAATGTGACCGATGTAGATACATTTTGTAGTATTTCGAGAAAAAGGAAATCATTTTATTATCCGGAAAATACCTCTAGTCATAATGAACATCTGTTGATTCTTGTAAGGCGACGTTTCAAACAACATACGAAAAAATGCTGTACTTTGAACCAGTTTGTGCTGTATTTGAACCAAATGGTTCTCATATTTATAATAAACGTGGGTAAGTGAAGTAATTTAAAAAATATACAGGGTATCTTATTTACAAAAATTACAATTTTCATGCCTCTTATAAAATTTGTCATTTACTTTAAATAAGAAGTCTATTTAATTAAATTTTAATTTCAAATACATTTTTTTGTGCATTTTTTATACAAATACATCGACTATAAATGAATCGTTTTTCAAGTGGAATCAATTGGAAATTTCAAACCTGAAAATTATATACTTCAATACCTCCTACATTATATTTTTTAATTTGCCCGTTAGCTTTAAATAAATCAGCTTCAATTCAAATTAATATCATTTCGTACACTTCCTAGGGCTATACGTTATTGAGTTGCCCGTCAAATTGGGCTTCATTGGGTTTGTTTTACAATTTTTATATACAATAGCAGATTTTATTATTTAACAAGGCTCTTATCAGTCGATAATTTTGCACTCACGCAATTTACTTTGGAAACTTTTTTTTCCCAAACTATAAAACAATAAAAAGAGGTCGACATTTAAGTAACAAAAAACTGGATGTTGAATGCATCAACTGCTTCTTCAGGTGTAGAAAAACGTTGACCTCGTAATTTATTTTTGATCTGCGGGAATAAGAGGAAATCAAAGAAGAAAAACATTTACTTCGTCCGCGAACAACTTTTGTTGGATTTGGCTCATATTGAAAGACCCATACAATCGATTTTCGAATTGACATAACCTGAAAAGAGGGAGATGGGCGTCCGTTGACGTCGACTAGTTCAGGAGATAGTTACGGTATCTAGGCGAGCTCAGTTAAGTCTATGTGCGGTGATTACGATGTTCATTTGATCACTTCAGTAAAGAAAGCGAGGCATTTTTCAACAGAATAGATACAGATAATGCTCATGGAAACCAACCTCAACAACATTATGGAATAATTGAGGATTCCTTCTCATCGTGGTTGGTTTGGGACAAAAATATCCCATACCAGACGACAATTTGTACGAGGAACTACCTTAATCCAATGTAAATATTAATTTTTTAGCTAATGATTCATAACAAACCTCGTGGTCTACTCTCGAAGAAGATTTTGTTGTTACACAACGTTGCCATCAATATCATAAAATTGAAACCATCAATAAGTTGTAGTTTGAGACCCTGTCTACAGTACGGATCTCGCTCCTTCAGATTTTGTTTACTTTGGGCCGCTCAAAAAAGCTTTGGGACGTCGTCGACTCATCTCAGAAAACCTTCTACAATAAAGATTGTACCTTGCTGGACTATGTGCATTTCTAAAGGTGTGACTATACTTGAAATTAATGTCATACTCTTATTTCAGTTTAACATAGTTGTAGAACGAAACATGGTACACAGGGTAAGTAATCCAAATTTTGAAACAGAAAATCTTAACTGAATAGACCGAGAATATTTCTCATTGTTCATTAGTATCGCCCATGGACACTGGAGTGGAGTAATCAGTAATCAAGTTACTTTTCTAAGTATCAATACATCGCTTAGATGAAATGATAATTTTGAAAGGCCAGTATACTGTTTAATCATAATCATAATGATAATTATCGATTCCTCTTGTTGAGCTCTTCTCAATGATGGTGGAGAAAACTCTCTTCTGCGTCTCTTATAAAGTAGTTAGATTTTCTGTTGACTTTTTTTTTGTATTACCTCTCAATTCGTTACTAGTTTTTGACAAGAATTTTCTTTTTGTGTATGTGTATTATCTTAGTTTATGTGTTTTAACGTTCGCATGCTACATGTGGGTACTTATTTGTAGCTTAAGAAGTCTTCTGGTTCGACCATTCTCCGCAATATTTTTCTTTCTTGGTCGGTGTCATTGTTAAAAATTTCTTCAGAAGATTTTATTCACATCTTCATCAATTTCGTTGGCAAAAAGAAGACAAACTATTTAGTTGTAGAATATGTTTTAATTTCCAAAACAACATTAATGTCATATTTCTTTATATCGTAATAAAATTTTACGAAATTTGTCCATAGTACATAAAGGTACGTGCTTGGATATTAAAAATTATTATTATGAGTTTCGCGAAACTATAACCGAAGTTAACAACTGTACGACATGAAATCGACAAATAACCATAATTTTAAAATTCTACGACTGCTAATAATTGTCGGAGATGGCGCCACTTGCTAGATGAAGACCGCGTGGCGTCGTAGCGTCATTGCTATAACGACGGCGTCTATCGATTCGACGCCGACGTCGTTCGAGGCGCCAGTCGGTCGGTCGTCAAACGACCTTGCTTTCATTTAACATACATACACAATTATATTTTTTCAATTGTTACATATTTTTTGGTTAAAGTCACTTTTTTTAATTAAATTCGCGATAATTCGAATATCAAAGAAAGTGAATATGATTAATTCGCACAAAAAAATGATCCACGTCCTGCTGCTTGTTTAGTATGCCAAAATAGAATACGAAGAAGTCACTGAACTTTTATACAGATCATATTTCTATTCCTCAATAAATCCTCAGTAAATCCTCAACCAAGTACTCAGCAATTACGAGAAAGAAATACGTTTTTCTTTATAAAATCATTTTAACCTGATTAAAATGAGTTTTTTTTAAGAAATTAAAACCCGTATTAAGCGGTGTTCCGCAGGGATCGGTCTCTGGGTCCTCTCTTATTTATAATATACGCAAGTGACCTCCAATTTCATATTTAAAGCAACAAAGTTTTCTATGCCGACCGCGACGGTTCGAAAATATTCGCTGATTCATCTCTTCATATAAATCTTCAAGAAGACTTGGATTCGATCTCGTAAGTGGTGCTCAGACTGGATGTTACCTCTTAATGCAGATAAGTGTGTAGCTATTTACTCATACAAAAACAATCCGAGACATACATACTTCTTAAATGGTCACGCCTTAAATGAACTACTACTACGGATTTGAGTTGGTCCGAACATGTTATAAGTCTTGCCTACACGGTAGATGATCTTTTCGAAATACCTATCGTGAATAAACGTGGAACATTTGGTTTTCTGGGTTAAAATTATGAAGAAATAAACTGGTTTCAGTTGAACAGTTACTTAATTTTGTTGAATTCGTGAGATTTATTCCAATATTGGATATCAGTTTAATTTGCAATTAAAAGGATGCAGATGGGTCAAAGACACAACTACAAACACAAACATAGGGGATAAATAAACATCTATATATGTTGCTACAACCAACAATCTCTCCAGTTACTATGTTAAGACATATATTGAGGTACCAAACAATATCAATCTACTTTAAAAGCTGTCAATGAATAACTATTTGAAGCCTGTGTGGGTTCCTCGACATTCTGGTGTCCGAGGAAATGATGGGTTAGCAATACTGCTGTCACAGGAACGCTATCTTCCTTCGTAATTCTCCTATCCGATGGTTTTATCAAAATATAATGGAGAAAAGAGATGTAAACAGAAGTGACCGAAAAGCAACCAAAACTCTCTTCAGAACATCATCCAGTTCGAGAGAAATCAACTAAGTCCAATCATCTGGTTGATTACTGGTCACTGGTATACGGTTAAGCATCTAAAGACGATGAACATCATGATGTTCAAGATAAAAATTACATATTGTTCAACCGACCTGTTTGAGAAAACATTCTGGAACGGAGCTCGAGAAAACACATTGATTCTTTGGTTAGTCCAACTCTTATTGTTCGTGCACAATAGCTGAATTACTGAGCACCTCGGTCTGGGTCTAAATCCAATTCCAATAAACGTTAAATTGACTAATTCTGAAACGAGAGCTTATTTATTTCAGTATTCTATTTATTTTTATATCACTACACTTATATTCATTTGAAATTTCATGATTATGAATATAACGTGTTTCTTATGGAGTATTTTAAAAAAATTCTATCGCATAAAAGGTTAAGTGAACTGGTAAAATCCTATAATTGGCGAATTTCCTACATCATTGGACGAACTCCAAAACGTTAATGGCGCAACTTATTGCCCGAACAATTTTTCATCGTAACCATTTTCGAACTTAAACGTAACTAACCGCAAGACGTTTAAATTGATGAAGCAAATCAAGTTGCGGAAAGTTTTGCTTTTAGATTTTTTTCTAGAAAGAATAAGTAATATCGGTACTGATGCTTTTAACAGGTCTTTTATGGCAATGTCATAATTTTTTACGCGAAATTTCTTGAGGGTGTTACTTTTATCGGATCATGCATTCTTGTATTAAAGAAAAGTACGTATATTATGTGAAATCATTACAGTTTTTAATACTTGAGAAGAATTAAATGTTTCTAAAATGCATACTAATCAAATATACCTAAATCAGTTGCATATGGTGGATGAGGAAGTTATTTCTGCAACAATGGATACAGGGAAGGAACAAAATTCTGGTTCTTCAACAAATGTGATCGTTTTTATTAAGCTCGGCAGCAAAACGTGTTAGTGAATTAACATACTATTCGCCAGTTATTGTTTTTTTTTTCAATAATCAATCGATAATACACTTTTGAAATCTCAAAATTTTGTAGCAATAATTTTATAACCAAATAGTATTTCCTCAGATTAGGGATGGATGTTGGATTATTCTCAGGATAATAATTACGTAACTTTTCCTTAATTTCTCTAATTGTTTTACATAATATTGAACTAGAGAAGACCTGATTTGAAATAGATCCAAAGGACGTTACGTGTTTTGACAACAAAAAAATACTTTGACCGAAATAATTACGAGGAAAAAAGTTTTTGATTCAAATTCCGTAAATTTGTCAATTACAAGTGTATTAATCTTACATTCAACGATTATTTTTCATTTTTATAACCTTAAAAATGTCTACTCGGTTATAAAGGTGTAAACCGTGTCCAAATTATACGGGGTAATGCCGAAAAGTATTGATAATCTCGTATTCCACCATTAATATTTATTCCCTTCATACACAAGGTTAATATAATAGATACAAGTATCGCATGTTGCATATTTTTAAGAAATATTCTCCCTGATTTTCACATTTTTATTATTCTAATTAATTTCAGTGTTCCACTTAGCCTTATTCACTATTTTCTATTGTACGGAATGTTTTCCAATTTAAATTCCAGTGTTTGTTCTCGGTTTTTATCACACCGTTTTGTTATATTTACTTCCGAAGCAGTTTAAGTTTCAAACTTTTTTATTTATAAACAGTTCACATCAATGATATCATAATAACTTGACATTTCTTTCAGACTTCAAAAGTTTTTCCAGAAAATTCACATTTCGAAAAGGAGAAAAGGAACGTTACGCATAAATAAGTTTTCACTGCGGTTATATTAAAATTGTTTGTGGCGAACTTGGATTTTCTTTGACAATTCTTGTTCTCTGTTAATATTTTTCTAAGGCTCCACTTGCGCTCGCTTCAAATTTAATTAAAAAACTATCGTCAACAAGCAGAAATATGTCGCTTCTAAAGATTATATCTATAAAGTTATTACAACATTGTATGTAATATAAAAGAATATTTGTCTATCCGTAGAAGACTGGACGAGTTCCAATTATTAACTTTGTAGATTTTTTTATGGCGAAAGCAAAAGTCAGAATCGAATATTTCGTAATTATCGTTTTTGGCGACATCAAAACATATCCTCCTTTGTATTTTGATTGGATTGGATGTAATGATAAGAAACATGTCATGAACATATTGTATGAATGAACGTTTTAACGGAAAAAATTATAAGGCTGCCAATACAAGTGAAAACTGGAGACCAAATAAGGAAAAAAATTTAGAAAAAGTTTTCGGGAATTGCGGAAGATGGCAAAAAACAGGAGAAATATATAGAGGAGACACTGGAATTCTCATTAAAAACTTAAAATGATGATTTTTACTTAAATAGAAGTACCTGACCTAACAAAGAAAACATAAAAATTTTGAAACGTAATCTCCTTTTAGCAATGTTCAATACCCTCTTCAATATAGCCATCGACTGCTGACATCACCTCTTCATTATTGGTAAATCTTTGACCACTGAGCCATTTTTTCAAATCTGGCAACAAAAAATAATCTGAGAGTGCTGAATCTGGCAAATAGGGTGTATGAAGTAGCGATTCTAATTTTAATTCACTAATTTGTCCGCCATTATTGATGCTCCCGCCAAGTGTGATTCGTTTTGTACAGGCTGAATGTCATAGTGCTGCAGAAATGTATCGGAGAATGAGTCGTGGGGAAAACTTGTGATGGTATTGTGCGTGAATGGTGTCGAAAGTTTAAAGTTGGCCGTACTGATGATGAAGGGGGCCAAAGACGCAAATCTATCGTTGCAGATGCCCTGGTTCAACGAGTTGACAAAAGAATTAAAGAAACCCGCAGATTCACCATTACTGCTTTGTCTACGGAATATCTAGAAATTTCAAGGACTGTGTTGTACTCTATTGGTACTGAACGGTTAGGCTAAATTTGCGACAACTTTCTTTGAAGAGGGTATTGAAAAGCTTTTCCACAGATACGACAAATGTTTCAATCTCCTCCTAATTTGTGTAATTTTCATTTTGAATCGATAATTTATCACAAAATATCCTAACCGCTGAAAATATAATAAAATATTTAGTATATCAATAACAAATTCCATTAACAGGAAAACCGAAATCATAAACTGTTTGCAAATAACCAAAGAATTCAATAGCGCAACATGCGGCAATAAAATACGAATTGTAAACATACCTATAGTCACATATAATGTGAAAAAAAAATAAAACAACTCTTCGTACATGTTTAAAATGTTTCCACGTCATTTCGCATCATATTTCAGCCAATCAAAATTTCTAATAAATCCAAATTTATATACAATTTGGAACAAAGCGTATATGATATCGATTATTACGTTACAACTGGTTTATAGTCGACGTCGGATCGTTCATCACAAATTATCGCCCTATTAGTTTCGTACTCGCATGTCAGACGTCTATTATTAAGTAGCTAAGCCGTTGAATATTTAAAGAGTATTGGAATTACAGAAAATTTCTAATTTTTCATTTTTTTCAAATGTAGCCTTTACTTCAATCAATCTCAAATTGGATGCCATCAGCTCAAACGAAGTCAAAAGTGAATACAAAAAGCTAGAAAATCTTATGAATGAAATTAATAAAAACTATCCCCGGACGAAATTCTCCAAATCAATATCATCGCTTAGAATAATAAAAAAAAATTTAAGCAAATAACAAATTCGCATCAAGTGCTAATCCAAAAGGGCACAACGAATAAAAAGCTGTTATAAAATAAAAACAACTTAGATATCTATATATTAAAGGTGATAAGTGAGACTTATCAGGGATGGGTGCAACCCTCAACTGAAGTCTTTGTTTCAATTACTGGATTTTTTTTTCAAATGTAGCCTTAATTTTACCGGCTGATAAAAACCTCAGAAAGTTGTATTCGGCCTCATCTAAAGAAAATAAATAACTGATACTCAGATGGTGTCAACAATTAATATTGAATTAGACGCCACCAGCTATTTGACGACACTAAATTTATTCAAAAAGTGATAAAATTCGCATTAACTGCGTATCAAAGAGGATAAAAAATACAAAGCAGTCAAACAGATAAGGATTACGACTCTTCTATGGAAAAATATGAAAAGCAATGTTGAGAATATATTAGAAAAACTTTGACTTTAACCTTTGGTAAGCGTTATACGTAGAGGACGTTTCAGAATCAACACTGTAGTTTTATCAAACTTTTCGAATAGAGTGGGATATCGACGACAAATTAATTTCTTGCGTGATAATAACGTGAAGCCACAGTAAGTACTCAACGGAATATGGAAAATATTTGTGTGCTACACAAATAAGAATTTATTTTCTTTCGTCAAAAATTTATTGTGTCAATAACTCGACTAATTTCAATAAGTGTTTATCAATTCTCACGTGGGATTATGGATAAATATCAATAATTACTGCACCTAAAATTATTTGAAAATCAGTAAATTATTAACTGCATGAATAATTATTTTGTTCATATTCATACTCATATTTTATTAACATTGAATAATTTCAAATATGAAAACAATTTCAATACAATCGATTAAAAAAATTCATTTATAGCAAAAATTTCGATTGCCCTCCCTTTAAAGGTGATTACTCTACAGCTTGGTAGAGTTTACCTTCAAAATTCCTTTTTGATGATAATATCCAGCAACTTTACAAGTAACAGCCAAACATCTGGCAACTCATCTTTTTAGCTGTAACTAACCGTATCAACACGGAAAGCTTTAAAGTTAATTTTGAATCCTTTCAATTTATCAAGGAGTTCCTATTAAACAGAAAAAATAAGGTAATGCTGATGAGCTAGAAGGAGAAGAAGAAATGCAAATAAACAGCCCTTAATGAAATGCAAATTAAACGGTATCTTGTTAGAACGAATTTCAAGATTTAAATTAGGGACGAACCTTTTATAAAAAGGAAGTATATTAATATAAAAATTTATCATAGTACTTTGCATAAAATATTCAATTTTAAGTTGATTGTGATTTTAGAAAAATTTACAATGAATAATCAATTATCTAACTTGATATGAAGCACTATGAAGCAATGCAGCTAGAAAAATATGGATCTTTACAAGAGATGCTATTACAGAATATAGCAAGTATTGTAAATCGCAGTAACAAGGTTTTGATTGGCCTCAGATAGGTCCTGATTTGATTCCATTGTATTGTATTCTGGGATGACCTTCAGTGTCTCAAGTGATTCACTTGTTATGACATTAATGGACTCGTGGTGCATATCCTGTTTAAAAAAAAAAAGAAAAAACACAAGTAGCCAAATCTTATCCTACACCAAAATATTCCTCTCGATTCACTTATTGATTGGTGCAAATTGCGTGAAAATCCGTCTTTGAGTTCCCGTTTCAAACTATGCAACTCAAGCGTCTGTATATCTTTTAATATCTGATATTCCCAATAACTTTTCATCTTAATGCTTACTATTCTTGCACCAACACTCACTGTAGAATGTTCGGTTCCTGAAGACGATAAATTGGAGGAGGGAAAAAAATACAGAGCACCCAATATGTAGGAAATTACGGACGTTACTTTTCTTTCAAATTGTATGATGATATAAGAAATAGATTATTCAAGTTTTAAAACTATTTTTAATGATCTGAATTTACTTCAAACTCATCTGATGTATTTCGTATTTTGAAATATCTGTAATACAATATTCGTGGGATGAAAATTGAGCGACTAATCTCCAGTAGAGTCGCTAATCAGCGGAACGGTGAATGTAAGCTTTTCACGATACCAAATCCCCCCGGATCGTGCTTTTCGCTTCTTTCACGCCTCTTATCGTCACGAAAACACGGATATTACAGGGAGGATAACTGCTGCAAACTCCATATGTTACCCGAAACGTATTTCCTTTATATTTTTTTTTTAGCGATACAAACGTCAGTTAAATTCTCAAACTGTCGATATTCTTTGGAGCGAGTTCTAGAAATCCATTTCATAAATATATAAATCAAGATTTATTATACTGTTGAGAATAAAAGTTAGAAATATGTCATTAAGATTCGTGTCACAAAAATTATTGGTACAATAGATTAATGAAGATGATAAGTATCGAATGTAGTACGTTGCCGCAAAAATATGGTAACAAAATTGAATAAAAAACATGGTAGAACCAAATTGGAACCGTAACAGTTTGAAGTTTGAAGAAATAGACAAACAAAATTTATTATTATTAATTGAAAATAAAAGAAATTTTATTTTCAATTGAATGTTGAGTTCGATGATCAGAAATTCAATTGGGATGCAATATAAATATGGAGATAAATACAAGAACAGGAAAAAAATACCAAGAAATGCTGAACAGAGGAGAAAATGAAAGGAGATAACATAATTAATGAAGAATACGAAAAAATTCTGAACTCAGAAAAAAACGTAAAAAGAAGAGATAGAAACTACCAAGAAATGCCGAAAAGAGATCACATAATGAATAACGAAGACTAGGAGTAGAAGAAAATACGAAAAAATTCCAAAATGAGCAGAAAATGAAAGAATGAAACCAAGAAGTGAAAGAAAATAGTGAGTAATACTGAGCGGAAAAGAAATAATGGAAAAAACGAAAAAGAGAAAGAAAAAGCAAGAAATACTTGAAAAAACATATCTATCAAGAATTTAATTTCATTTAACTATAATGTTCCGGTCTGGACATCTTTTCCTTGTTCGATACGTTGTTCTGAAAACGCTGATGATTTTTCATGGACCATCGCGTCTTCAACCTCTTCCAATTCATCTTCATACATCTATAAAATCATTTCAATCAATGCAATAAGAGTCTGGAGTTCATTATATCTTGTTTACTAGAAAAAACAAGTGGAAAATATGTATGAAGATGATTAATCAGTTAAATCATTCATTTGATTCAGTAAAGCTGAGCATTTAACCATAATGAGTTTCAATTTCGTCTCTTCTTCTTCGAGCCGTGACCGTAAAGATCCTTGTTGAGTATCATATTGACTATCATTGCTTTATTCAATACTGATATTGATTTTCCGAACTATTAACGAAGATTTAACCACGATGTTATGCTTTTCCTAGCCAGTATTGTAGTAGTGAAGTGAAGTGAAGTGTAGTGAGGTGAAGTGAAGTTGATAGTGAAACTTTCAACAATTTTTTTAACACGTTTGAGATGATGACGTATAAGTATTTTCATAAAACTTGGTCAATCTTGGTCAATCTTGTCCGTATCTTATTTATTATTTATTACGGTATGCTATTTAATATTTCTTCTCGATCTATCTATACGTTATTAATCGCGTGTTTTACCCCTTATAGTGATTCTAGAATCAATAAATTCGATAATAATTCACGAGAACAAACTCTGTTTTATTTCAGTGCGTAAACTTGGAAATATCTGAAAAATTATTGAATGAAAATTATATAAAAATCAATTGAGTCGAGTTGAACAATTTCAAAATCATTGACTTGAAACAACTTGAATCAATATATCCCCAAGATCAAGTTTCCTTAGTGTTTGCATAACTCAGATGTATGAAGTGTGAATTCTGCACACCCTTTGAAGTATCATGTAAACAGTGGAAGCTAGAGACGCTACGTTATACTGAGATTCGCGATATTATCAGAGCGACTCTCGCAATTTTCTTGAATATTCCTATCAGCATAAGTATCTAAACAAAGAGTACTTTGCTGAAATGAATTTCGTCAACAAATAAAAGGGTTGTTTCGGAAGGGGTTAAACTGAATAATAGAAATATCACCATATTCGTACAGAAAAAGTATTCGTAACAAAACTAGCTAATGTTTCACATCTTCTCTTATATTAAATAGCATTCATCTATTAATTTTTCTTCGCATCACTTAGATCCGTGATTCCCAAAGACCACCAGGGTTCCACGGGAGACTCGACGGAGGTCTGCGTTGAGCGTGACAAAAAATTGTAAACGGGGGGTCCATGAAAACTCATTTGGTTTCGATAGTGACGTTTCTGATCACATTTCCCTGGTCAAATCTTGTCGAAAATAGCTTTAGTTCCGGTACAAACTTATTATCAAAAAAAATGAGCAGATTGAATATTATTCCTTACAAAACTCAAAGCAAACGTTGATAATTTGCTTTCAACCCAATGTACGTACGTCGGCCGTTATAACCTTAACACACACCGTGAATTTTGCAGTTATCGCAATCTGCGGTTCGACATGGCGATAAGAATACTACTAAGTAGTCCGTAAACCTCACTTCCGCTCCAGAATCAGCCTAGAGCATCTACTATCGAAGAATAAATTAAAAATTCTTGTATAAATTATTGAATTTATTTTTTTTTTCAATAGGTACAAATAAACAAATAATTATTTTATATAGAACAACTCTTCATTTATAGAATGCAATTTTGTATATAATAAAAAAATAACTACGCGTTTGCTTTTAAGATGTTTATAAATAACTGTCGTACGAAACTTTCTTAATAACAATGTTATGTTTAATGGAATACACTGTATATCTTTGTAAATGTAACTGTACTGAGTAATTCGCATCTCTATCTTTATCGATATGTACAATTCGTGTGTCGATTGCAAAACGTTTTGGCAGAACATGGTTGTTAGTCAGCCCCAAAACCATTTGTCACCAGCGATTCGTAAGGCTTTATTGTCGTTTGAATGGCATAAAAGCGGCGAAATCGAGTCGAAGTTCGACAATATGCGCCGTCGACTTTCAAAAGCTACTAAATGAATTGAAGTTGAATCTTTTTTTCAAACAAAAAAAAACACACCTTCAATGCAATAAGTTATTTTAAAGTGTTGATGAAAATAACCACTTGATTAGTGTACTTCAGTTTGTAATTTTAAATTTACAAGACTAATACCATCATTGTCGGCAACAGTCGACTCTCGAATTTGGGGTAACATAATTCACATCTTCTACAAGAGCTAAAAATTCTGCCATTGGTTACCATTTTCAAAAATAATGTCCGAAATGTTTTTTGATGTTCAATTTCGAGCACTGCTCCTTCGCTGTCTTGTTTTAAATTTCTTCATACAACAGGCGATCTGAAAAGCATAGAAATTGAATAACCTCTTCATGAGTGCAAACTTCTATCCATCCTAGAGGATCCTATTGAGGTCTAAGAACAAAAAAAGTCGCCAAATACGGAGACTACCACTTGGCAGGGATGCGAAGCCTAATTCATGCAATTTTGCCATCAGATATCTCAATCTGCCCATGTTACCGATATCTGGATATATTTTCCGAATTTTTCCATGTTTTCGTCGGTGACATGTCCAGTGCGTGCATCGTCCTCGGTGCTCATGTCCTCTAGTAAAAATTTAGCAAACCACTTCGTCGTTATAATGTTTATCAAACCAAGCCTTGACTTCAATAAAATTTTGTCACTATACACGAAATTCAAACTAACATAAGCAGCTTTAATCAAAATATTCTAACTCATAAATTAACAGAAGGATAGCAGTCAAATTTATATCTTTTGAGAGTTGGGATTATTTGAAAATACTATGAATTTGATAGTGGTAGCGACATCTACTTGTCTGCCAACTAATTTTCCAGCACACCTTACTGATATTTACAAACGAGGGGTAACTGATGTGTCCTATCACAACCTGCAATGAGAAAAACCATTTTGCAGGAACGGTTAAGGTCCCGAAAAAATTTGACGAAGAAATATGTAAACCAAAAAGTACAAGGCTGTTGAAATTGATGCTTTTACCATCTCGATGTGAAAACAATTAAATTAGTATGGGCAGCAAAGAACGATGAATTTTTCACTCAATTCAATGTTGAGAAGTGGAAAAAGCGATGTGATCGCGTGGAATGTCTCGAGGAGAAATTAATGAAAAGTAAATCAATGATTGATGAAGAGTTTATTTTAAATTCAAATATTGATCCTGATATAAATTTAAACACCGAAAGGAGCGAATATGATTAATATTGTAGGGTATCGAGGAACGATGAAAATAAGTTAACTGCAAGTGAAAGACAAATTTGACAAAATTGAGGTTCCTTTGGTTTGTTCAGTTTGGTTTTATCGTCGGTTGCTTCTGTTAGTAAATCAAACTATTGATTATTATAAAATTATTATGCGTTTAATAATTATTGATTAGATTTTCCAATATCTTTTGGTATGACGATCGAAAATTATTTCATTTAATTATACATTCTGGTAGTTGTAGTGCTCTAAAGTTAAAATGTTCGTTGGCCACTTTTAACATTGAATGTAAAATTAATTGTTCACGTGAACCACTATATTTTTTTTTTATAAAAAAATGTTGAGATTTACAAAACCGTTTCGATTCGACTTGAAATATTGTAAGAATTGAAAGTTATAGAATGCTTTTCTCGTAAAATATATATCCGAATATATTCTAAAGAATATTGAATAATAGTATCCGGCGGATGGGATGGCGAAATTTTATATCCGGGTCGTATAATCTCTTGAAATCTCAAAAAATGCATCTATGACCAGTTCCGTTGTAACCCACCGTTTTTTTTATTATTAATACTCCATAAAACGCATTTGACGTCGAAATTTTATTAACAACATCGTTTTTATTTGCAGGTAAGCTCACCTTGAGTCGTGTACGCATCAAAATACGGTAAGTTTTATATTTCAATTACTCCATAGCGTATATCCGAGGAATTTGACCGCCGTTCCTTGGTCGAATGTGTTTGTAGAGCAATTTGAGAAGCTCTGCTTGACGTTATTAAGGTTGAGAGATCGCAAAACGGGTATAATAAAAAGAGAAGAAAACCCAGCGTAAAATAAGGAAGGTCATAAAAAGAGTCATATCTTTCCCAACAGGTAACGAAACAACGTTGCTGATATAACAATATAATTCTAAGCTTCATCCCTCGTCCAATCTGTTGTTGAATTAACAACGCCGAATCTACTTCGTCTAACTAGATGGCTATTCATCTCAAAAGTTATTGAAACAATTTTTAGTGAGATGCTGGAGATTTATTGACAGTTTGTTTGAAAAATTACATTTTGATTGAGTTTTAACCGTTTTTCGAAAGAGATTCAATACTTAGAACCAAGAAAGTAATTTGGTAATTTGGATAGTCTCAGAAGTACGTGGCCTACCAAGGAAAACACAAACATTTTGGGATAAAAATCTCTTTTTAGCGATATTCAATGAGTTCAATACTCCTCTAGCTCCATTAACTTTCTTCTTGGCCAAATGCAGTCGTTTTTGCTTGATTTCTTCGCTCAAACGTTGCAATAATACTCGGTGTTAATAGTAGTATCTGAAAAAACCGACTCCTTGATTTTCAGATGGATCTTTGCCTTCTCTGAAGCTGGTTCATGTTTTTGTGTCCATTGTTTTGATTGTTCTTTTGTGTATGAAGCAAAAATTCAGCTTCATTTCTGTAAAACTTCGCCAAACACTCGATGGAAACATCTTCACGACATCCAGTTCTGTTCTGTGAAGAAACGCAGCACTATCGCTTTGTGGATGTTCTTCAACGTTTCTGGAGTCGTCATCTCAGTTGGTCGACCACTGCGATGCTGGTCTCTGAAGGTCGTACGGCCTCGTTTAAAGTCCTCTACCTAATATTTTACTGATAACGAAAGACCAGTGTCACTCAGAGTAGGATCTAGTTCAGCTTGTATATTGGTTGGGCTAAAGCCTTTAAAATAACGATGATTTCTTCAAATAAGAGGTGTAGAAGAGTGGGAATACAAAATATCTAGATTCTAAGCAATTTTATTAGCAACATATACAGTTTGTCCACGTAAGTTGACGGCATATGGGAAACTTTTTTATTATTAATTTTACGAAAAAAAGTTATTCTTTATAAAAAGTTCTGCATGGTCCAAAACCTAAAATTCAATCATCAGATGTTAATTTTTTTCAGTCGTATAAGAGGTTTGTCAAAAAATGTAATTTTTGCTCTAAATTAAAGTAGGTACCTTTCTTTTTGACAATATCGAAAATTGATATAAAGAAAAGATGTTTAGAATTAAAAATAGCTTTCAAATTGTTTATTTACAGTAAAAAATTTTTTTTCTAAATTTTCCCTACGATTACGTTGGAAATTTAAGTTTGCACATTAATGCATTGCATTTATTAATTATAAATTTGATTGAACAATTCTAAATAAACTTTTAAAAACAATTATCTCTTAATTTTTATCGAACACTGAAAACCTTTAAGTTGCTTAATCACTAGTTTTCACATTCTATTTTTTTTAATGTAAATGAACAATTCGAAGGCTATTTTTAATTCTAAACATTTTTTTTTTTTATAAAAATTTAGATATTGTCGAAAAGAAAGGTACTTTAATCTAGAGCAAAAATCACATTTTTTGACAAACCTCGTATACGACTGAAAAAATTTAATATCTGATGATTGAATTTTAGGTTTTGGACCAAGCAGAATTTTTTATAAAGAATAAACTTTTTTTCGTAAAATTAATAATAAAAAAGTTTCCCGTATGTCGCCAACTTACGTGGACATACTGTATAATCCGGTATACCTGGTATTTATTTCGTATTAAACTTCGATAATTATCATTGCCGCGCGTTTATGACCCGAGGATTTCATTTCCTCTAGGAGCCAATGTTCACATTGGAAATAAGAGTCACTCTATACATTTGTGGTGTCTTACTGTACATTTATTTTTCTGCCTTTTGTGTCGTATTTACCTGCGCTAACTTATACCTTTTTGCATTCTGCAAGATAAACATTCATGAAAAGATCTTTATTTCCAAAATTTTAAACAACGAAGTACGTTTAACATACCAAATAAAGTTTCTATTTAATTGGAGGAAAATAAAAACTTGGCTTTATATAATTTTTGACGTCATTTGTATTTTTATTGTCTACTGAAACTTTGACGTTGGACTCTTCCAACTTCATTATTATCAGATGGTGTGACATTTCTTTAACTTCGAATTGAATTGTAAATAAGAAGCATACAAACTCCGTTAACCTGTTAAATTTGTTTTTCGATTTTTTTCTACATCCATCAGTTTTTGCATAGACTGTAAATAGATTCCGGAAATGGAATTGAAGTTCCCGACTTCAGTGTTACTCTAACAATTATCATACAAGCTACTCAACTCAACCTAAAAGTTCTGGAACCCTACATTTTCACATTATAAGTTCAATGTTATATTGTATAGTTTAATATTGTCCTATCGTTAAAGTTTCTCCATCAATACGTAAAACGTTGAAGCTATTTCTCCCATATTCCAGAACTAATTTACTCAAATAGCTGATCTCTACAAAGTTTCGCAAATTTCTATTGTATGCTTAGCTACATTACAGTTTCCATCTATTATGTAGTGATGAATGAATATTTCTGGTTACATGAGGTTATTTGTTACTTAAATTTTGTGATAATGGCGTGATTTTTCAGAGTAAATACCGCAGATAGTTGAATAAATACTGAATAATACCTGTCTCGATACGTTGGCAGATATCATAAATTATTTGTCTGGCTATTCCCATTCTCACAAAATGATTAACCTCGACCTAAACTCGTCGTGGTTCGCTAGGAAGCTTCGGCCCATTGTGTAACCCTTTATTTTACACAATCTTTTGTGTACTAAACATTTCACGTCATTTTTCCGTTTCAATATTTTTTCCTCCTCCGTCTTAATCTATGTAATATATGTTCGTTGTCACTCCCCAGTCTTTTACCGATACTACAAGTCCAGTGATCACTCCAAACGTATTCTAGATTGAATCTTATTATCTTCTATTATATTTTCATTGATCCTTGGCTAAATAGCTCCGGTTATCGTGCAATCACTTCTGTTCGACCATATATACTGATGTTTGATTCTGATTCCTGTATTAATAGCATCTTTTCAGACAATTTCATCAGTAAACTCTGTCTCTTCGGCATCCTCTCCTGTAATTCCACTTTTAGCAAACCTATTTGCTCAAAGAGATCCCTCTAGGTACCCAAAATAGTTTCTTGAATCCAGGAGATTACCGCTTGGTAGCTTATTGCCACCACTTTCCCTTTTAATATTACACCAACAGTCCGTGTTGCGTAGTTTTCCACTTGAAGGGTAGTTTATCCAGTTTTCAGTTTGTAAGAGCCATCAGTGCAGATTCAAATTCCATTATCCTTTATGATCTCGTAAGAATTTTCATCCTTTCCTTGGTCAGTTTCTGTGATGTGTTGGAGCTACCTTTTGTAACTGTGTGATAATTTATCATAAGCACGTCAGGAATATTTGATTTGTCCAGGGCTTCTATTGAATAATTGAAGGATCAAAGCAACTGGTCGTGTTGGAAATGATTTCCTCAGATCTTGATGTTGTTCATAGAATTGGCAATTATTTTACTTCGCCCTTCTTCTTTTAGATTTTCCATACTTGAAACTAAATTTCTAACAGAGATGTAATGTATATATTTGAGATATTTGCCAAGCGCCGAGGTTATTTCGAGTCTTGTAGCGTTTTGGAACAACACAATTCAAGCTTGAAACAAAAAATGAGAACTTATCTCCCTAACGATCCGTAAAAGGATTCGTTTAACTTACAGATTTCAAGAGACTATTTATTACAGGTGGATTCGTTCAGTTACTTCAATTCTGAGTCCAGAATGGCTCTGTTATTTTTAGATCAATGTTTGGCTGCTCTCCATTTAGTTTGAAAAGCTGAATTGATATCGTACCTGATTGAAAAGCTTTTAGTAAAAGATTGTGTTGGATAAATCGATATGTTATTCGTATAAAAACGAACCGATGAATTTGTGAATATTATACAGATTATGTTCACGCATTTCCCCTAATATAATTGGGTTTTATCGAATCGATCCATTTGTAAATCCTCGGTCATATTGTAAAGAACGTCCCTCCAATAGTGGTTTTTAACCAGCTCTCCGACATTCATAAATTGCATTGCAGACAATTTAATTTGTTTTCAAAACGAATTGGATATTCGTATACATCAAGATCAAATTTTTAAATAACTGTCAAAATATATCTGTTAATATAGAGTCGATGTTATAAACTACAAGTCTTGTAGGAAAATGATAATAATCGTATTATTAATAGCTCAAAGCCAATCATTTCTTCCAATGCTTTAAAAAAGTCTCCACACCACCTTTGTCTTTTGGAAATCGTCTCAAGCTTATGTGACACCCAGCAAGTAACAATTTTTTTCAAATGAAGTGTATCCAACACCAATCGTTTTTTGATGCTTCTTGGATCTTGTTCGATTAGACATTCGCTAAATATTTCCAACTGTAATTTGAAAGAAATATCTGTCATCTTCTCTTGAAGAACTTTCATCGTAGATTCATGGTGTATCATAGCTTGCACTTTTTTTCTGAATATATTTAAATTTCGATGGCAAATCCTCTGTATCGCTATTTACTATAAACTGCTGACAGAGATTACTAAATCTAACTCTAGTTGAGTGGCATCTTGAAATTAGTAGCATTTAATAATTTTGAAGCATGTAGTTAATAATTTTGATGACGGCTATCCCCCATTTATTATTGCAGTCCTTTACTTTTCCCTGGAGATCGCTAATTGCACTGATCGTAGAATAATTAGTGTGGGGTCCATGCTGATGGATGTTTGTCTTCCAATTCTTGTACCAAGCGCTTCGCAATCAAACGTTCCAATAACTTACCAAACGTGTAAATTAAGTATATTGGTCTGAGGCTCGTGTTTTCGTTAATGTCCTTGCCTTCTATCAGGTATTAGCACCACCCTCGCCTTTTTCCATTCTTCTGGGAACCTTCCCTCTGCTATAAGTGTAATCAGATATTCCAGGATTTCTGCAGGTTTAGTTTCACTGTGGGCTTCTGTGGTCCACGGTGAAACTCGTTCTTTATTATCCATGTCCTCGTAGTTGAGGTTTGGCCGTTGTGTGGTTTTAGCTATTTTGCCAGTTGCAATATTATACCCCAAGCCCCAGATGTCATTCTTCAGATCAGTTATAAGGTTTTTCCAGTTGGTTTTCTTGGCTTCTAGTATTTTCGCTGTAAACTCTTGGCTCTTTGCGGACATTCTCTATTTCCAGGCTCCGCCAGTAGGGTTTATCGAGGACCTTTTTTCCTTGCTCGGGTTGGACACGGAGGCAGTTCTCAACAATGCTGTGGATGCTCGGCTGTTTTACATTGTTCTACAGCATTTTTGAAATTAGCAAATTGAAAACATCCACGTATGGAGTTAGCCAGCGACGTGTCAGTCGCAAGCTATAGTTTGCCAACGTAGTGTAACAGGGCCCTTAGGTTTTAATTGAACAGGTCACTTACTTTGCTGTATTTTCAATCATGTCCCTTTAATTTGCAACTTATGAAATGAACACTGAAATGTATGGTTTTTAGAAGATATTCTGCGTTTTTCATCTCGTTGAATATTTACAAAATAATGATTTTCTCCTTCTCAATATGTTCCATTGGGCTGTAGTCATATAGTAAAAGTTTTGTCCAATTTCCAGAAGAGAACGTTCCTTTCCAAGTTCCTTAAATCTTCACAGTATACTAATGAGAAGATCTCGGACAATTTTAAATGCTAGTAAAATTGTATTGTGAAATATATTTTTGAAGATAACAAATATTCACGAAGTAGTGATAATGTAATGAAAATTAGATTAGAATAGTGGTCAGTACAAAAACTGTAAGAAGTATTTCTTATATCTACAATGTATAATGCTTGGTATAACACGAACAGATAAAATTTGAAATAAAGTTTAGATCGTTTAGTTCGAAAATTGAATAATTTAGTGATGATCGGTGATGAAAACATTCTGGAGTCCTGAAGTTAAATTACTTCGAAACTTATGCCCTTTCCAGTTCTCGAAGTGTAGTTTAACCCAAATAAAAATTCCTGAGGTTTGCGAGTGTCGATATCCATTAGCATGCCTCTGCATTTCCTGATAATGGGTTGCCAACTGGGTTATAGATGTACTCGTTCGATCAAAGTGGATGCCCGAGGGCACTCGTGTAGGCCAAGTATCGCAACACGGACAGACGTCGGAACGCCGACGTCAGCTGGACGTATGGACGTCGGTGGCTTCCAATCAGTCGGCGGGCAGGTAAACGGGTCTCTGGGGATAATGCCGGGACACACACGTACCTAACTGACTCGTCCCTTGGGTCTCTAGACGAAACTATCGTCGACGGATATAACGATAAATTCAGGAGGTCGACGCGCGGCGGTGACGCCACAGTTTCGGCTGGATTTACACAAGGCCAGCTAACGACTTTACGCACTACCATAACATATACATTCAGAACTGGGATTCGGTTCACAAACCAGGCGGATACAGGTAAATAAATAGAGAAGTTCACTTCTATTTATCTTTAAAAAAATCAGAATTACGAGCAGAATAGTATACAACTTAATTTAAATAAAGTTTTTCTCAAAATATATTCGAAAAATATAAATATTATATTAAATGTTGATTAATTATCGAATTTTGTGACATTTTCTGTCTCTACATAATTAGCACATACTTAAGCCTGGTTGAAGCATACTAAAAGGATGTAGGATAATAGGTATTGAGATTAAGGCACTCCCAGAAAAGTAAGGCAATGAAGCTCCATCCTGCAAAAATTGACAGTTGTTCGCGAATGTTGGATCGTTAGCTATTCGCCCACATAAATCCTCGAGCAATTCCAGATAACTTGTCGTCGTCAAGTGACTCTCAAAAATGTACGGACCCACAAGACCTACCACATGGATATCTGCCCATACACACAACCCAGGCAGGTTTAATTCTTCTTCAGTGAAGACGTGAGGATCCTGATCGTTCTAGTACATGCAGTTCTGCCGATTAATTGTACCGTTCAGCTTGAAGGTTGCTTCATCCGAACACAAAATGGAATGCTGTAACTGCGGATCATCATGACTGCATCCGAGGTAGCACTCGATTCCAATCTGCGATCAAAATCATCGCCAAGTGCGTGAAAAAGATGCGGACGGTAAACTACGGGCCCGTTCCTAGGAATTTCTGGTCCTCTAGCGTTGCCAGACTTATGTGCGTTGCCGGACCTATGCCGATTTTTCGACCTCTGTATACTGCCCAGGAGAACAATAGAGCCAATGTTTTTGTTTTGATTTTTATTAGAACTAAAAAAAAACGTCTAGTAAAGAATATTTTTTTTTGAAAATACAGTAGAAGTCCTACACCAAAATATAGAAAAGAACTGGGTTCTCTAGAAGAATGGTGGTTTATCTCTTTTTTCTTTTTGGAAAATGATTCGTAATCGTCTATTTCCTAGTACTCTAAAAACAATCTGTATTTTATATAAAACTCATAAACTCACAACTCAACTAAGCAAAAATAACCGAAGTAACAGTTACTGCTGAAGATCAATTATAGGAAACGTAGTCAAAAAATATAAGTTTATTCATTCTATTTTATTGTTAGGTAAATGATTATTATAGATATTATTTTTATACGTGCAGAACAAGTTGAACAGACGTGTTGAATTATAAAACTGATCCGAAATTTTAGGTTAATGTCATGAGCCAATATCCAGATTAAATTCTTCTTTCTCGATACTTACAAACAGCCATTACGTTTTATCGTCGGGGCCATATCCATGAACTAAAGGTTACTTGCATGTTTATATCCTAAAAAAGAGAGGTTGTGTAGTGCCCTAAGGCGCTATACGGAATCACGTTTTGGAAATTACTTTTAGTGGTAATGCACTCACGTTATATAAACTTCCCGTTTTTATTGAATGAATAAAATTGGAAAAATTAAATAAATATAATTCCCATTTAGGACTCAAATAAAAATGTACTTCTTTGAAATACAAAGCTACTATGTGATAGCTAGATGCGTAAAAAACTAAATTGTATTTTTTGCATTACATTTATTGGTATTTTTAGTACATATATAAGAAGTAACTGGCCTAACAAGGAAATTTTTAAAATCTTTCTTATTATTCAATGCGATCTCCTAGCCATTAACTGCCGACATCCCTTCTTCATTGTTGGGAATCTTTGATCATTTTTTCAAGTCTGGAAATAGAAAATAATCCGTGGGGGATAAATCTGGTGAATAGGGTACATGAAGAAGCAATTCAAACTTTAATTCATCAATTTTGGCCGTTGTAATAACGGATATTTGAGCTGGTGCATTATCTTGATGAAACAACACTTTCTTATTAGCCAAATGCAACCTTTTTTTATTTATTTCTTCGCTCAAACGTTGCAATAATTTCGCAAAATACTCGCCGTTAATAATTTTTCCTTTCTCAAGATAGTCAATGAAAATTATCCCAAAAACCCGACACCATGACCTTGCCTACAGATGGACAGTTCTCTGAAGCTGGTTCTCCCTTTTCAGTCTATTGTTTTGATAGTTCTTTCACTTACGGTTTCATCCATGGTTATGAAAGGGTGTAAAAATTCGGCTTTATTTATGTTGTTTGTGTGTAAACGTTGCACCCATCTTGCGCACAGCTTTCTCATGTCCAAATTTCCAATTTATATGCGATGTAGCGCCCTTTTGGAAATGCCTACTATGTCTGCTAGCTGGCGCACTTTCAGTTGACGATCATGCAATACCGCTTTGTGGATTTTTTCAACATTTATGGAATCATAACTTCATTTGATCGACCACTACGATTTTTTCCATGTTTACAAATTCACGGAAAACGTTCATTATGGCTGCCTTGAAACTTGGAACTAATGCTGTATAGATTGTGCAGTGTAGTATTACAAGTTGGGTTTAAATATCTCCTGACCAAAATATCACAATTTCCGGGAATGTATCTTAAAAATAGCGAGGTAAGAGTTATCATTTATCTTCCCCCTAAAATCATTGATAAAAACCATCAAGTTATAGTTTCCTCAGATGTCACAATGGTAGAAATAATTCAAATTTTATACTGATAGTACCTTACATCTATTAATGTGTCCAAAGTAGGGACAGGTCGATATTGTTCGATAACTGTTCAAAATATACCAAAAGTACACATTCAGAAATAGAAAATTACGGATAATTTTTCTCTTGTATACTTCTGTTCACTGAAAAAACTTACAGTTACATTTTGGCTGCGTAAATCAAAGCTCCTACCGAATGTCACTGTCCTTGTCAGTGACAGATAATTGAATAATTAACTTGAGTTCACTTGAAGTAAAAGTGTACTCAATTGAATTACCTTTACATCTCCACAAATTTTTCACAATAAATTCAGCAATTGATTGATTTTTGCAAAAATCTTTTAAGCTAACTAAGCTCGGAAGAGTTGATGAAATCATGAATGTCACAACTAAAAACTAGATTGTTTCCAATATAAAAAAATAAGTAAATTTTGCAATAGAATACATTCACTACAGAAACAAGAAGTGGCCAGTGTTCATTTATATTCCGAACTGATGATTCTATGAAAATTAGTTTATTTTGATTTGCAGATCTTATTTAAACTTTCCTTCAGCTTAAACCTTAGACCGTACAATAAATATCATGATGTTTTGCCGAAAATTTGGAAGACTTTGTATTCCTTTGGTTGTTTCTAATAGCTCTAAAAAAATCGAATTCTTTAGAATAGGAATCTAGAAATTGGAATCGATTCTTAAATCGATTATCCCTTCTGGTTCGCATAAGGTCCAAAATATGTTTGCGATTTTCCTTTTTCTTAAAAGAATAGTTGATCTTTTCGATCTACTACTGTATACGTTTCATTTATCATTTAAAAATTTCTCGTCCATGTTTTACGATAAATAATTCTGCAACGACTGACAATAAAATCCGCGACCCGACAATCGAAACGCATGTTTCGTTGTTTCACAAACACAAAATTTATGAACATATCAAGAGAAAAAAAATTACCTATAACCGAAAATTACATTATAATTTCACATCTCGTAAAAAAAGATCTCAGATAGGCGTACGATATATGTTTCCAGCATAATAACTCGCAGCAGGATACGGCAAAAACAGCAAGAGTATAAATTTATTGTACCTAAGAATCGTTTCGAAATCTATACGATACGAAAATGATATTTTGCAAGGGCACGTTTCGTGATCCAGTTAGACCTGACGGAATTGTTATTCATGGACGGGTGGCAGCATAAAGTCTTACTGTTTCTGACTTTCTCGAGCAATAAGTTCCGTTTAAAATGTTCAGAGAGAAAGACAACAGGGTAAACTTTTCTCAGCGAACTCTCCGGAATAGAAATCAACCTAGAAATCAAAAATAAATAAGTACTTTAGATAGTTTTCAGTAAATTGATACTGTCTGTCTCATAAATATATTACGATACTTTAACAAAGTATCGATGCAAGATAATTATGATATGATGAACAATAGGTAACCGCTGGATACCAAATCTGGGTCATTGTGGTAGTCGATGCGTGACCTGGTGCGTTATCAACAATAGCAACAAATAACAACAATTTTCTCTAGTGTTTTTCTTCAATTGCATCACATAATTTGGTATATTTTTGCAGGAATTTTTGTACTAGTACCATGACTGTCTACCATAACATCACCTTTTCTCTATGTCATATGATACTGCAGATTTATTGTAGTGTCAACTCTTTTAAGCATCAGTATATAATCTTGTTGGTTTTAGATACTGATCTTACCTTTTTTCTATATCAAGAACTGAATTAAATACTACAGCATTATAGATATATGCAAGTACTTCGACGAACCTAAGTGAGATTTGTTCAAAAGCAGTACTGCTACACAATGTTAATATTCATCCATCTACTATCTCTACATATGCAATTAACTTTTGGAAGCATGGTTTTCCTTTTGGATAAATTTCAGTGCGAGAATATCTAAAATATCTAAATTTTTCTCTGGATGGGACAGCAGTAATAAAGATTAGGATGAGGTTTTTATTGAACAAACATTTAGGTACTTCGAGGACATTTCATCACCGTCAAAAAATATCCTAATTGACGCTCAGAATGTACTCTTCACTGAAACATCGATAAATTGTCCAGTTTCTGGATACGACTTGTCTTCCTCAAGATTAAAGTTATTGGGAGGATTATGGTTCAGTGTTCTTCCCATGACACATCTTCTGTTTTTGAAAAACATTTTCAAATTATTGTATAATTCAATTCTGTTGGTTGGAAAGTTTAATATTGATACACAGGTCAATAAGTAAGGGATGTCAGAGCAATTTGTATTGGAAATAAAAAAAAATAGAGACGATTAAACTATTTTAAAAAGCAGATTCAGATAATTCCTTCAAATAAACGTCATATTTTGGAATAGCATGACTGCGATAACATCTTGAAACGTCTGAATAATAATCTGATATTCTCCAAAATTGTCTACTTTCCTCACGGAAGTGTCTTGATCCGGATATCTTTTAGAGCTCTTATCTGTAACTCCAACTGCAATTTGATATACTTTTTTATGATAATCACGACAGAATTACCAAATTATCTTCATCTACATAATCTTCAACATTTCCATATGCTCTTATTAAATTTTTGAAAATGTGAACGCGCTTTCTTACCCTATTTACCACATCACACGAATTGTTGAATCAAATACGTTCGAAATCAACTTTTTATGTTCCTTTAGTATCAATAAGATCACCAAATAGTCGAAATGATAATTTAGAAATCACACGGCTAACAAATACGAAACTACAAATATTGATTTGGGACAATCCGTATAAATCTTATATTGTACAACATATTGTGGATTATATTAAATTAGAAATCGATTAATCGTTACAAAAATAATTAGTAATTACGAATTTTGCCGGACAGTTATAAACCATTACGTCCGATCAACAAATTGGGCGCGTACAATCTAGAAGTTTTTAATTTTTTGCTTATCATCATTAATTAATTTTGAATAAAGTTTGTTTATGACAGAACAGTAATTATTCATGTCAATATTGTTGGAGGTGATTCCATAATACTGAACTAGTTAAACTTTCTCGTTGCAACATAATGATATTATTTATATATAACTTTGTTTTTCTTAATTACAAATATTAGTTTTTGTTTTGTGATAGAACCATAAAAAATTGAAAATTATAGTTGATCGATGATTTTGAAGGATCTGAATGTTGATTCCAAAAAACTTATCTCAATAACTTTCAGACATTTCCAAATAAAAAGTACTTTATTGTAAATTTACGAATACTTACTTTTTCAAAAATATGGAAAAACAGCATTTGGATACAATTTCCCGTAAGTAATTATGGGTATTCGAAAGTGAATAATATGTATGTACAAATTTGTATGAAATCCACGTTGGGCGAGTCAATTTTTTGCATCAAAATGACTAAATCAAACTTTCGAATTGTCTTATTCGTGAAAATTATGACTGTCGTCATTGTCGTCATAATTTTTATCAACTTTTTGTAACCGTTTCACCTGTCCCGAGTTTGTGTACGCCTCCTGAGAATATTTCCACTGGAAAAAAGTTTATTCGCGGATGAAGGGTTGGCTTAATGAAGTGCCATTTGTCAAGAGGCCATCGTCAGCTACTCGAGCGTTTTACTGAATAATTGTCGAGCTGTTATTTTTTAAATAATGTCCGAAGTCGTGTGAAAGCGCTAAATTTTAATTTCCTCATTAATTCAACTGTTATATTAATATCTATTGGCTTAAATTACTAGATTTCTCTCACTGGATTTTAATTGTCGGAGGTTTCCTGTCTCGTAGTTTTCGTCTCTAAATTTAAATCGTCACTACAAACTCACATCAGTTATAGATTGATAGAAATTTGTTTTGGATTGAAATTCTATTAAATATACAAAATTTGATTTTTAGAAATACGACGCTATATTCATCATCGTTCTCTATTTGATAATAACTATAAAAATTGTACGAAAGTTGCTACTTAAGTTTTGAAATAGACAAATAAAAATAAAAGTTTATAATTGGACACGTTGTTTTTCAAAATATTCTCCATTGAGATAAAAACACTTTTGCATGTGATTGAATCAATTCCATTCCGATTGAGGTACTTCCATACCATGTGATTTGACGCATCAACCGCTTCTTCAGTTGCAGCAAAACGTTAATCTTGCAATTTGCCTCGAAGTGCTCCGAGCGCGAACAACTTTTGTTGGATTTGGTTCGTTTTGACTCCTATACAGTCAATTGTAGTTGAGTTTCAGTCTCATATGCATAGTCTTCGCTTATAACGATCTGATAGACGTCTTTGAAGCAGCGCGATTGAATTTCTTTGAATGAATTTTTTGCGCCAGCTTCGTTTTGAGCGCTTCTCAAATTGTGCGGTATCCAACGCGAACAAATATTTATTCATGTTCATGGAATATTGAACGTATGAAATTTATACGTATGTCACATGAATATCTTGCAATCGATGTTTTCTGGTACAACAGCCGATTCACGAAATTCACCCTGTAGCGAAGTACGACTAAGATTGAATTAGGAAAACAAATGAAATACGGTGGTTCAAGTTTATGCTTCATCTCCAAAAGTCGATCGGCACATTGCTGTTGGTTTAATCCACGTCGAAAGTCTTACACATGAAAATGTTCGCGATTGAATCCCTTTTTTTGACCAAGAAGTTCTGAGTACATTCACTATTAAAAATGTCAATCTTTCTGATGGAAATGTCATTATTTCATTATAATATGGTTCTAGATTAAACATTACACGTCCTTACAAAATTCCATTACATTCTCTTTTACTTGAAAGCTAATAATTCAAGATTTTCTGATATTTCATATTAAAATCCACGCGGTGTCAAAAATAAGCCCCAATCTATATGTACATAATAATAAACAGTATTCAATTCTATATTGTTCGAGATAATCTAGCAAATAGAAATAATTCTTGAGTGGTTGATGATATTATCAAATTTTCAGTTCTGATTATTGCATTGATTAAATAAATTGAAATGTTTAATTTACTGGAATCGCCTGGCCCTGATATCCATGTCGAAAAACATAGACGATGAATGTCTCAAGTTTTTGTAAAATGTCAAATAGCATTCGTATGACAACGCGTTCTGAATACATTCACAATTAATAAATGTCAAACTTTATGATGACAATGTCAGATTTGACATATCCACATCAGTGTTGCCATATCTCAAAACTTAAATAGCATTCTCTCTAGAAATTTTATCCTTCTTTCAGCGAAAATTAAATAAGAAAAATCGCAATTGAAAGGGAAGTTCCAAAGCTATTAAGTTGATTTATAACCATTAACCTCATAGTTCATGTTGTATCTTTTAATAATTTCAGAATAAAAAAGTGAATTTTGTGTTTATATAAGATGTTGAAAAACAGTAAATGAGCATCATATTTTTTGCTTCCAATCTTGTATTAAACTGCTGAAATTGTGAGTAAAAAAATCTATATTTCTTAAGAAAATTAAAAGCTCTAATATATAAATTACACCTGTCACGAAGAGTGCGAAAACACGCGCTAATGAATGTCGTAATGCGAGACTCATGTCCAATAAATATAAAATAAAAAAAATCCTGTAGCTGTTTGTCAGTTCGCCACACACAATCTGTTCCAAATTTAAAACTGGCCACCGACCAACTTACACCTACGATTTACGTAGTTTCAAGAAATTCTAAACAATTCATTCAATATCTACTTAGAATTTTTAACTTATTAGCATTTCTAAATTATTATTAAATATATTAAATTGAAACGAAATAAATAGATGTGTGTAAGACGCTGAAAATTCCTTTTTTTTTAAAAAGATGCATTTTGAGAAAAAGCAAGAAAGATTGATATAATAAATCTGGGTTTTAGAATGCCATGAAATAAAAAGAAATTTTCAAAAACACGTATATAATTATTTTTAGAAAAATATACAAACTAATCTTCAAAATTAAATAAACTTTTTGCGCTTGGCGTCTTATCGATTCCAGAAAAAAATTATGGACTCGAGACATTTTTGCTTCTACCATTGAGTTCAAAAAGTGATCTGATGAAATCAACAACTGAATTATCTTTTGAAATATTCCCACTTTGACGCTCTTTCCTGGACTTCTTCTGACGTTGCTCCGATCGATAGAATCACAGCTGAACCGTGATTCAGTAATTTTATCATTCTTGTTATCTAAATTATAAAATTGTGAAAACAAACTACTGTAGATACTTGATTGTACTATTATTGTCACACCCGGTACTTGGTGAAAGAGTTAAACTATAAACGATTGATCCGCATCATACTGATTTAGGCATTTTTAGTAGTCCCTTGATTTAATTGATTCTATTGAAAAAGTTACCGATACTTTTTTAAAACATTCTTAAGACGAATTAATGTGGAAAGTTTGTTGTAATATCCAATCGTTCATGTCTCATTTCACACTTATTTCGTTAAAATATTCTTTTAGGCATACGTACACAATACAAAAGTTTTCACGCATGAATGTAACGCTATTAGCCCCAACCCCCCAATAATCTTTTCGCCTCACTCAGAGTGCACTCACGTGTGGGAATAAAGTGACTGGAGTGTTGGTTGTTATGAATCGTCGAACGCTTAAGAATACAGACCCTTTTCCCTGATAAAACCACCATTTTCCAATAAAGTATAAGGCACCCGTTGTCAAGGTAACAACCCGTCCATTATATGACACCTATGCGCGTGGAAACATTAACAGATTTTTGTTGATTTGTGTTATTTCTATTTTTACAGAAGATGAAACGACTAGAACTTTGAATAAGTAAACAAGAGATAGAAAAAATGTGGATTTGCTATGTCATTTTTCACAATTTTCCATATATCTATCAGATATACGTGTATGAAGAAAACTCTTTAACATTGTTGGGTAGATAAGGAAAAATGTGTTAATCAAACAAATTATGCGCGAAAATACAAATAAAGAAACGGAATAAAAGTTACGTAAACATTATTCGGTGTCAGGGACCGCGTGGATGATGCTGAACGCATTCGCAATCTTTTACATGGAAGGTTACAATAAATGAAAAAACTATTTGCTCGCAAAAAAATTCAAAAGACTCTTTGGACATCTTCAAACCAAATCCAAATGAATTTCTCCGTTATTTGTGATAGTAACTGAAACTCCGGTTTTTCAACCATGACCACAGTGTTTCGGCAATGAAAAGTATATATATTATTTGGATATCTGGCTGATATTATGCTTATTTGGTAACAAATTTTGATAAAGAACCCTAGAAAATACGATACGACAACGTCTTCAGAGGTTATGCCAGAGATAACAAGTTTCAAAAGATATTTTTTTTTGATAGTAGAACAGAAAACATTGGAAAAAAGGGTCTTATGTAATTTTTTTACGAAAACAGAAGCGATAAGTTCGTTTGACATGAAATAAACTAAATCACTAGAATTCCATATAGTTGAAAAACTCTCAAAAATCAGAATATAATTATCACCGAGAAAAGCTAAGCGATTTGAATAAAATGTAGAGAAAAACGTCAATGAATACAGATAAAAATGTTAAACAAGTTCACCGAAACTCGCCATCAACAATGAAGTTCAGTAAACGTCATTTCACGCTGAGAAAAACGACCGATTAGAGAGATGAGGAGATATATTTTTCCTCAAAGTAATCAAAAAGACACCACACCCCATTAAACGCTTTTAACTGCGAATGTCTCGTTTTTATGAATGGATTTTCCTGCGAGAAAATTAGAATAATTTTGGGTTTTTAAAGTTGAAGTGAAGATTAAACAAAAAAAAATAAATTCAGATCTAGAATATCATATTATATTCTAATCATTGTATACCACTATAAATTTTCCTCCCTTCAATTTTGATACAAATAAAGATAAATAGAAATTGTTTGAACAAAAGTTGAATTTAGATTTCATTCGGTTGCAAGTATTTTTGAATTTCTACAATCAAATGTATTATATATCATTGTTTGTTAAGAGTTTTATTTTTTATGATCTTTGAATCTATTTTCGAAATCCTTTTATTTTTTGGTGTTTCAAATTCTAGTTTAATGAAATAGTGTGATAATGTGGATCATTTCCTTTATGACTTATTCTAATACCAAATTTAGCGTGCTCGAGCTAAAGCAGCTAAGCAACAAAATACTTGCTAAAGTAGGGGCAGACAAACCCTTCTGTGGAATCTGTTAGAGAACATTAGAGAACCTTTAGATAGTGATAAAACCAGTTACTAGGATAATTTAGAAGGGTTGGAACAGGCAAAGACTTTTCTGGAAAACTTTAACCAGCATGGAGTCCTGTCTGGGTACTGTCGCTCTAATAGACACCTAGACCTCTATCCACATTTTCTCGAATTTTGGGGCACTATGGAATTCCCGAGCAATGAAAATAGATGACCAACGAACATCTCTGGCAGTTCCAGCCATCCCACATTCTCTTAGAGGAGTGGGACTAACAGATCAGCTGTAAACACTAGGATTCCATCATCGAGAAATAAAATAGATCAAGATAGATATCAAATTTATCGAATTTTCCTTGTTGATGACGTCCTTATACATATGGTAAGTATGTTACCAAGAGAACTTGATCAAAATTTAATCGGAATACAAAACATATCAAGGACGTTCTCAAAAGTGATTAAAAAATATTGTGATTCACTGAGCTCCCTCGAAAAATGAACGAAATTTGATTATTATGTTTTTTGAGGTATCCAGCCAGGTCTGCAAACTGCTCAGGAAGTGTACGGAGAGGAATCAGTACAGATGAACGAACTGAAGTCATTTATTTACAAGAGATGCTGAGAGTATCACTTAAATATCTCATGTCGGTCTCTTTTGTTTCGATGCATGCTTTCGATGCTTCTCCATGTTGCCACATCTTTTAGAATTAAAGCATTGGATTTTCTTGCCCAAACTTGCTACCAACAAAAGATTCGTATTAAAATGTTTTATAACCTAGATCAGCTTATTTACAGTCTTTGGGAAGAATGGGAAGCTCTTGATCAAATTGATTTAAGTATGGGGAGAAGATGTGGAGTTCGTAATAATTCTAGAGGAAGGACGTTTTAATAGTGGATCAAATAAAAAAAATCTAACCAAAAATTGTCCTCTCATAATTTGTTTTTAAATATATTTCTATGTTGATGTGTGTATTTAATGTCGTTTAATCCATCTATATGATTTTAAAATTAGTTTTTTCAAAATCAAATTCACAGTAACAAATATAAAAAAAAATTGATGAAAAACGTTTCCAATTCTTATATATCCGTCCATTGTACGTTCATCTAATGCTTAATATCTACAGAATAAATCTAGTTCATCTGGGTACCCATGATACTGCGAAATAATCATTTTTTTTTTCATTTTCACTACATTTTCAGGCGGGATTCAGTTTGAAATCCGTCAAGCCATGCTTTTTGTTGCGTCCTGGCATTTTCCCGGCCGTCATACGAGGAAATAACAGAGTTTTCACGGAAATACATTTACTGACTGTGAGAAACTAAAGTGGTGAAAAACGCTTGTTTTGTGTTTATCTAACGGAGAGTTATAAATTCTGGGAAACATCGGCAACAGGTTGTCCAGGAAAAATGACATCAATTGTACCGTCATCATTGTAGATAGAGATATACTTTTGAAATTTCGGCTAAACTCCATTTGAATTTTTCTTCTTATAATGGATGTAATGAAATGCACCCGTTTCTAACAGTTTCACTCTATTAATTGGGAAATGAGGGATCGTGATCGTTGTTTGTTGTTTCTATTTTTACTCAATTATTATTGGTTCAGTCAGTGGACATTAACCGATTTTCATATCAGTTAACAATAATTATGAAATAATTAAAAAGTGAAAATAATATTTGATGCAAAGATCGACAGGAATTGCGCAAATTATTATATTATAAATTGGATATTTCATTTGTATGTCACTAAGAACTTTGAAATATAAACCAAACTTCGGTTCGTTCAGTTTCGCTCGGAATTTTCTATTGGAAATATTCAACTTTGGGATCAATCTTGAGATACGCTTAATGACGAAATACCAAAAAAGTTTAGCTTCAAGATAAAATTGCACCTCAAATAAAAGCTGTAGAAGTGAATGGGAGCATACAAGATGATGCAGAAGAAACCATCTTGTATACTAGGTATATCCACAATGTAAGTTTCTTTTCCTTCTATATCATCGACAGCGCTGCGATCAAGCAGAAGAAATGTTCGTCATTTTCAGATATCTGCCGCCGAAATGTCATTTGTGGTGTTTCTTTATGATGCCTCAATTAAAAAACCGCCGCTTGCGTAATCAGATCTGTAATACATGCAAAAGAAGTTGAACCAAGAGGGATCAGAGACTGATAAACAGAAACTTCCTTCGTGGTCAACATTTCAACGATGATGACGAGCTGAAAAAACATGTTACTACATGATTGAAAATTAAGGAAGCTATGTGAAAGAATTAGTTGTAGATTTTTGTACAATAACTGTTGATTCACTTTATGGATATACCTCGTAGTATATAGGGAACGACATCTAGGGAAAAGTACGTGATTAATCAAAACAAATGTTGAAGTATCTTGTAGTTACTGACTTACACTGAGCTACACCAAAGTAACTGTTCAGGTTTCAATATACAATGTGAAAATTTTGAGAAATTTTCAATATCAGTTGGTTACAAATTTCGCAAAATATTTCGCAAGTATCACAAAAACCTCGCTTGCTCTAATTTCTATAAATTTTTAACTAATAGAGATTTTTTTGTTTCAGGTATGTCCGATCATGGTATAATGAATAAAACGAAGTAAGTTAATTATTGTTGCAAAATTGAAATATCTATACCTTGACCAGTATTTCGTTCTAGTTGGGATCTAAACTATTTATTCTTTGTGACTATTAAAAAGTCTTAAATTACGTTAAACGAAACATTTCGAACGGATTACAATTTTGAGAAGTTTAGGTTACGATATAATTATTTTAATGGTGATAGAACAACAGTTTTGAAATACAAGGGGCTAGAGTGAAGTGTAGTTGTCCAAAATGTCCAGTGCTGTTAGAAATCCTATTAGTCGCTTCCAAAAGTTAGTTAACTTTCATGTAAATTCTGGTCGGCATTAGTATCCACACTCTACAAAGTTCCATCAACCACAAATTGCCCTCTCCAGATTATAACGTAATATAAGGGTCACTTCTGGATTAAACAGCGTCGTAACTGGAATTTAATTTGTATATGTATTCAATTCAAATCATGCGTCAACTGTTTGGAGCTATTCGATATCGATAAATTTTGGTTTTTTAAAATATTCAAAATATCAGTTGACATTCATATCAATAGAAAAATGCAAAACGTTACTTGGAAGCTTTTTTACGAGCATATTATAAACTCTTTGAAAGGTCTAATGTCTGATGGAAATCTATAGGATCTGGAGCTTGAAGTAACTATTGGCTACGACAAATTGTTGCTTGCTTGGACCATACTGGTACTTTGATCAAGAAAGTGGCAAAAGGACTAAGATCTAAACGATCTAGCACGACTATACAACATTCTATATTCCAGTGATTGCTTTGCAGAAATGCAGAGTCCTCGGCAAAAAAATTGGACGGAACCCATTTTTACCTCATCGTTTTACTACACCGACAAATACCCTCTGTTCCACTGGGAGTTATATGGCACTGAGGCGCTGATGATGATGATGATGAGTATGTAATAACGCTTTAAAGTTGCACAAGATCCAGAAAAAAATGGGCAGTATTTGGTAAATATGTTGAAATCAGATCTACTTATTTGCTTGTGTCATATCAGTAACTTTAAGTAGCTCTTTCTCTAAATAGTACATATATTCACAAAATACCAGATATTCAATACCATAATATGATAGCGTAAAGGACTGAAAAAACTCTATACTTGATCAAAACACTTTAATTGGACTAACATTAACTTATTGTCAGAATAACGGTCGATGAATGAATTATACCAATACAGGAAGCTCCGAAAAATAGGTGCTGGCCAGTAAGATGTTTAGATATGACCTGAAAAGGAAATTGGATCCAAGTATCATGTAATTAAAGTAAGATTCATCTTATAAATAAAAAAATAGATAGATAAGTAGCAATTTTCAATTCATTCTCTACCTATTACAATTTATTTCCCAATAAAAAACTACTTCTTTTGGTTGTCTTATATTTTCACTGTCACATTGATTCCAAATGTTTTGTTTGGAATAGTTTGATGATTCTAAACCACAGAAATTTCTATTTATTCAGTGCTTGTCTTGTTCCATACTTCATATTATATTAAATTTAGGTACTTTTATTATTAATAGATACGTCACTGTTTAAATGATAGTATCGGCGCACAGCGTCTTCCAGTTGGATGTCCAAAGAGCGTCATTTCCCTTTTCGTGACCAAGTAAATCCGGTTTTAGCACGCCAGTCACTTCCTTATCACTTACACTCCTTCAGATCCGGATAACTGACGCGATAAGGCACAAAATGTCCTCGTCACATCAAAAAAACAGTAGCTTCCCACTAGTAACCGAGTGTTTAAACTAAAATCACAAATAAGTCTGTTTATAGAAAGAAATTAACTGGATTATTTGGTTTTTTCGTTGTAAAATATGTTTCAACTAATATAAATAGTAAAATATGAAACATTATATTTATAGGACTGCAGAAAATTTAAATCTACGAAGTGTGAAAACGCTTCTTGTAAAGTAAAGTTTGACAAACGTTTTCATATTTTTTTTTAATAATGAAGCCCTCCAAACAATCTGGGAAAGCCAGAGAACCATCTTCAACTTTTCACCATAAGAAATATTATGTCCCTAATCAAAAATATTATGAAATTACAGTCATTTTTGTAAATTTTCTTATTAATTCCGCTCGAGTTTGCAAGTACAGGTCAGCGCACTCGAAAATTGTTCATCTTTGACCCTAACAATTGTGGACACCAAATTTCATAAATAATACTTTCAAAAATAATAGAATGGAACAAATAACATACTCCAATTTTGAAAATTCAAAATGTCGACTGCATAAACTGACTTTATATAATTTTTTTAAAATCGCTTTTCATGAACATTAACAGTTTTGACATGCAGTTTGCTACAATTGACAAAATGAAAGTTGTACTATAATTTTTGAAATTTTTATTCACATATTTTTAACCCCCAAACTTCCAGTTCCAGTTTCTAACCTAAACTAATCAAATCAAACTTCCATTTTATCAAATTTCCCATTAGAAAATTGACTTTCTATGGGGAAAAGTTGATTTTTTGACCTTACTTCCCCGGATTACCCCCCGCTTTCTCCATGTACATAGATATGAGAAAAATACGAAGTAGTATGAGAAAATTATGTCGAAACATGAATTTCACATAAATTTTTACGAAGACGGAATATTATTAATTGAAATTATATCATCCTTCAATCATTTTCTAATAAATTGCACTGAATTTTACGACCCAACGTGCAAGCACAGCTTATGGCATTTGATGTTATAGTTTTTTACGTTATCTCTCCCATTTTTGCTCTTACAAAAAAATGTAGACAATAAAATTGCAGAAAATTTTATACTTTATAACTGGGGTGGCTTATTTAATTAAACCAAACATCTACCCTTTACTGACGTAACCCTATTCGATCTACCAATTTCATACCTCTTGAAACATTGTTAAGGGAGAATGGGGAGAACATAAAACTGAAAATTATTCATAGTAACTACTTATTTATACTAGTTTGAGCATTAAGTCTGAAATTGGCATAATCATGTTTGTAGTTGGGAATTGCTAACTTTAAACAATCCAATGCATTACGAATATGTAGAATGGAAACACGAAACACGAGTATAACTAATAAAAAACATATGTATATATATATATATATATATATATATATATATATATAAAAGAAAAGACTGGGATTTATCTATGGTTGGAGCCCTCAACTGGATTCCCCGATGTTGGAGTTTGTTGTGGTGTACCGGTTGAATCATTTGTTGGACTCCCAACCTGGCAGCTGTAGAACTGCGAAAAAAAGAATGAGGAAGTAAACAGAGATGGAAATTACTAAAGGAGGAACGAGTAGGATGAACAGATTAGAATAAAAAGGAGCTTATGCTCTAACATATGAAATAACTGATTTTATACTTTTCCAAAATATAACCAAACAAAAAACTATTCTGTTCTCCAGATAAATGGAAAATACGAATTTACACGGAAACTATTATACAAAATTTGTTTAAAACAAAAGAAAATTGATAAAGATAACTGGAATTTTTGTGAGCACTACAATAAAAAAGCAAAATAAAAAAGATAATTGAAAAACGAATCTAAAGAACAATATCACCACAAATTTACTTCGAATTCGAAACTGGAACGTAAATAGATAGAGGACGATTTCGAGTACATTCCGAGGTTCTTTTCTAAATAAATCTGAAGTGACTACTCTGCTACAATACGTGAACAGAGGATTATTAAAAATGTTTGCAGAAAAACGTAACAAGCCGTTATATAGCCAGTTATATATGTTGACTCGTCAAGTTGTAGCGAAAAAGCGATTCACGGACGATACCTTTTTGTACCTGTTCGTTTGTTTTTAATTATCGCGCACATCACAGTATTTTGGGACACCCGCAAACCGTGACACCCTCCCCGTTCTTGCGTCTCACACGATCCCTGCTTAGTTCATCGTGTGCCGAAAATAAAAGTGAGGAACGGCCATTGAAAAATGATTTTTTTGATTTTGCCACGATCGACTGGACTAACAGCAGCAATCGACCGGTTGGCCACCCTTGCGGTACAACCGGAAAAAAATTGTCGTTTTCCTATCTTCCTCGGACTAAAAACAATTTACAAGAAATCATCTTAAATTAGGTACAGAGAAATGAAAATAGATTATTTGAAAGCTTGTCCTACCTATTATTGAAAAAGGTAACTCGATTCTTGGTAAAATTCCAATGTAACCTTACACAAACATTGTCCTAGTAAATTATTTTATCAAACCCAAAACAACAAAGTTCAGACTTTGAACCTTTCCCTATAGTGGATTATGTGATGCTAACCATTTATTATTCATGAAACTGGATGTAACATCAAGTAATTGAGATTAAACATAATTAACTAGTAATATAAGTCGAGGCTTATATAATTACATTGTTTTCTTACAGAGAAAGTGCTAATGCTTGGATTTATGCGGATTCTCAATAACGCGACTTCTAAATTTCAATCAGGTACAAACTTATGATCAATAAACTTCAAATAAACGTTATAGATTTTCAATATGTTCATCACTCGAAGTCTAATAAGTATTTTTTCGGATTACCTTTCAGAAAGTATCTCCACTAGTCAAAATAATCTCGCCGCGGCATTTAATTAATAAACTAAATCCTTACGGTTAGATAGAGGCAATCTCTGGCATGCAGTGTTCAACTTTCATTCAAATATTTCATCCAGACAGAGTGTTACTAATTTAAACTTTGTTTACCATTTCAAGTTACATTATGCAAGGTTTAATGGTTTTTTTTTCAGTCGAGTAGATAATGAATATCAAAATGAATGGTAGTTAAATATGATTTCCCGATCATAATAATGTATATGTGAAAACATTTTGTATCATTTCAAGAGTAAGGTAAATATATATATAGATGCCATCAATAACAAAACTTGTAAAGAAAAAAAAAGTCTCGCAACTAAGTTCTTCTGGTTAATCTAACAACATCTTATAGTGACCTCATTAATATTAAAAATCCTTTATGTTTGAATAAAAAACATGAAATCACAAGCAATAAATCGCGCTGCCGAGATGCGAGAGTTTGTTTCTATGATTGCATCTTATTTTTTATTGGAGATAGATCTCCTTTTTTCCTTCCCAATACTCTCTACTTCTTAAATACCAACACTGAATCCTGACTCTCAGTCTTACGAGCTTCTCTTATTTTTGTAGATAGTCTTTTCCGGTGCTACTTTTTGAGCTTCAGCTACAATTTTTCTCAAAGCCCACTCCCTGTTTCTACGGGTTTTTCTGCTTTGATTTTTGACAAGTCTGGACGGTGAATGCTTCTCAGTCTATTGTACTTCCAAAGTCGACATTAATTATCTGTAACCCGTCTAGACTTGTAAATTGTACAAGTTTTTGATCAGTTGGTGTATCTAGAAATAACTGGATTGAAATTGCGAGAAATTTTGCGAGATCTTGCATAGAACAATCAATTATACTTCATCTGCGTGTTGCATTGCATTGCACGTTGTATTGCATCATATCAAGCGGCCTTTAGAGTTTTGATGATCGGTCAATCAGTGAGTGAAAAAACAACTTTGACTAGTCATAATTAAACTACTGATTCAAATTGAATGAAATTTGATATATACAGTATTTATACAATGCTTGCTAGGTTAATAGTAATTTTATCCACAAAGTTATAGGGGGTCGAAAATGGCCTGAACTGCGTCGAGAAAAGGATGGTTCGACTTGGCGAGGGCACTATCGTCCTCCCTATATTTCGAGCTATTTATTCATACGAGAAGCATATTTCTAAAAATTAACAAAATTCAAATTAACGTCTGTGTACTTTTATAACACCCTGTGTAAATACAAAAGTAGTTTATTGATTTTACGGATTTTTATTATTATATCCCAAGAGGGGAATATTCCATCTCCTGGTATAAATCTCACAATTTTCTTGTAACAATCCGGGACATTTTTCTCTATGTGGCATGCAGCAATATTCTTTGGCTGCTTGTAAATGTATCTAGTGATATATGCCCCAACGTTTCTCCGATACATTTCAATGGATAAGGCATCCTCGTAATGGAATCCAGTCCGATATGTCCGGACAGCATGAAACCCATTTAAAATAGTATCTTGTCGACGTTGTTTATTTCGTTTTGCGCGGCGTGTCACATAAGACCTTACGTACCGTGTGTCCTCTACCCTTCTCCGTCCTTCTTTCGACCTTGATGTGAACGATAATTGACCGGCATAATGGACGACCCTTCGTTTGTCGTTTGTTTTTCCGATTCGGAATTTAATTGGTCTCTTCGGATCGCAACTTGACGCTTTTGAGAGTAGGCTCCTTTTTTTGTTGTCGTTACTTTGTTGTTATATTCATTCGTTTATCAATGTAATGGCTTAATTTATCGTGATTGGGAAAAAATCTTGTTTTTTTATTAATTGTTAATGTTTGAGGTACTTTATCCTACCAAATGTATTAATTTTTATTGAAGTTTGACTATTATTAGACTGTCCTTCATCGTCAATAGTGGATGTTTTGATATCTGTTACATATTCTTCAGTTTTTTTTATATACTTCATATCATCTTCGACGTCAAACTTTAAGATTCTTATTCTCAGTATAATTTGCGAAATTCTCTTGGAACTTTCCTTATACAATTTCTATTTAATTGCTTATTTGTCTTCTTTTACATTCATTAGCTTAATCACTTAATTTATTATAATCGAAAATTCAACAATTTCTGCTTAATATAATTCATACATTTGTCAATTGATCGATACTTGTATCACAAAACAATGTAAAAAAACCCTAATAATATAACGTAACTTTTATATTTTTTCTTATTAAATTTTTTGTTTGATTCGGTTTAAGACCTTGAGGTGTGGATGAGGTCTAACTGTATCTTGAATCGTGTTTCTTTTATTTCATTCCAACTATTCATTCCTTTTATATGGCCTACCGTAAACACTACTCTTCTCTCTTAATTTTTATTGTCTACATCATTTATTTGATATTCTTTTGAGGCTAAAAAATGAAGAATTTGGCATTCACGAAACGGCTGCTCACAAAATTGATTCTTAAGCTGCTTCTGGTACACCAAGGAAAGGTATTTGTAGCTGTTTCAATCGAAAAAATATTCGATTCTGCACTTAAATTCTTGAAACGACCAAAACTCACAACACAAATGGATAGTTCGTTATAACTCGCGCGGATCCTACTGACTGCGCCACTTTTATATTTCTTAGTAAAAATGGTTGAAGTTGCCAAAAGAATTAATGATTAATGAAAAAGATCTTAAATGCATTTTGATTACGTTGTAATTTGTAGGTGTCTTTCGATATCTAAGTAACAACTTAATCAACGAAATTTACATGAAAATATATTTATTTCATCAACTTTTTAGTGAAGAGTATCATGCATTGCAGATTTATTTCTCTGAAGAGGTACTAGAAGGTTATCAAATCTTCACTTGGACACGCTGCATAATTTTTCTAGTTTCATGTCAAAGTACTCAACTTCGTTTTGATATTTAAATAGTCTCAAATCCCAAAATTATAACTTCTTATTATATAACAACTAGTTATATGTATTTAAAGGAAAGATAATGAAAAAGGTCAAATCAACGAACTAGTTATTTTGTATGAAATATATCAAAATGTAACCACTGTTAAGAAGAGAAGTGGAACCGAGCATCGTGGCTTGAATTATGGCAACCATGGATAGTCGCATTATCAATATCATTCTGGAGGATAAAGCAATAATTGTAAAACAGATGCTCAAAAGATTGCAGTTGTTTATTGCAACTACTATGGTATTCAGTAGTCTATCAACTGCTTATAAATCTGCGGGATCTTCTCGTTTCTAATAGGAACCAAAGAAAACCGCCGAACACCTCCTCTGCTAGTCCGAAGATATTCACAGACAAAGGCTTCGCTGATTACATTCAAGCTAATTCATATAATCTAACCAAACGTGTGAATATGCACAATCCAGTTTGTGTTAAAAGATCAACTACTGTAAAGGCTATGTCAACCTTATCTGTCTTCGGATTCTTCTTCAGAAAGTGGTATGACGCCTCAATTGGAATATACTCATAGACAGTAGGATTGGATACTTAAAATGAAATAAAACGACACAAGACAAAAACTAGAAAGTAAGAAAGTATGATACATCTTAAGAATTAACGTTATCTCAAACTGCCCCCTAATACGATCCTCCAAACTTGTACTAATTACTGAAAAAAATTTAGCAGAATATATTTATGAGGTACGGGAATTTATCGAGAGAAATCTGCAAATTACAGGACTGAAAACTGTAAACTTTGCAGCGTTCAGTTCTGATCTAGCGATGATCAGTGGTATGTCCTAGCCATGGACTAGCAGTTGTTGAGCAGCGAATGTAATAAAATAAAACCACGGGAATTGCAGGAGTAACATGATAATTTGAAATTAAATTCTGCTACCTAAATAGAAAAATATATAAACAAGTCTGTTGGTAGTTTCCTTGTACCTAGTTTCGGCAGTAATAACTGATGGTTAAGATCGAACATATAGATAAAGGTTTCATATTTTTTTCTATTCTCTTCTCTAAACAATTATCGAATCATGTTATAACTTCAATTTCGTTCTTTACGTGAAGTTTTTCTTTTGATTTGTATTTCTATATATTATAAAAAACAAATTCTGTTTTTTACAACTTAATATATATTTTATGCGTCATATACATTACCCATGTCAGAAATCTTTTATATTGGATATACCTACTTTCTACTAGAATTCTTGATATTTTTCTTCCATTTTTATTTTCATCATTAACATTAAAAAACCAAATTGAAGAGACACGATTTCCCGACATTTCCTTTGAAACTGGCGAATCGAGTTATGTTTTCCAAGTAAAAGAGCAAAAACAGTAAAACACGCAAGCAGTAAAAGTAAAACTTTAAAAGACAGATCCGGCACGAGCTCATTCAAATTCTACACTTATAAATTCGAATTTGCCTAAAAAAGTTTCAAGAACGGACTTGATTTGATACCTAAATAGAATTATGGCCTTCAAGAAACCTAATTTGACACCCAAATAGGATTATGACCTTCAAGGAACTCGATTTGATACCCAAATAGGATTGTGACCTTTAAGGAATTTGTTTTTAAATGTTACCATACAAAAAATAATTTCATATGATAAGATAGCAATATCAGATTGGGTATCAGGTTTAGCGATTTTATTGGACTGGAAAATGTTGATAACGATATATTACATATCTTAAAAATGTCTAATCAGTCCACTGATGTGAGAGGAATATTTTTATTTGGATTATTGGATTTATTAGAAAATAAAAATGCGGTTTGAGCTTCCATGAACTGTCCAGTTTCTCATTACGAAACTAAGTGTTGTAAAGGCTCCACCAAGGCTAATAGAAATACACTTCACAAAGTTCAATTTGCTGTCAAGGGTCAATAGTTTTTTATTCTGAAGTATTAAGAGGAAGAACAAAATATCTTGACAATGTCACTCATGATAATCAAAAATGTTAACTGAACCCTATAGAGTTAAACCCATGATATATAATGAGAAGAATACCACAATCCAAGCGATAAACGGCCTCGGGAAAATGTGGACAAAGGAAAATGGATGACATAAAAAAATTAGTAAATGAATAAGCCGAGTCAACGTTGGATAGCTTAATGAGAATAATACCACGATACAAGCGATTATACCTTCAAAAATCTGTATAAATGACATATTGAACATACTACCACTACACCAACAATCGTAATACACGTGTTTCGATAATCAAGCTATCGTCTTCAGAGACTGGGAGCCAACTGAAAGCTGATTCTTTTATTTGAATCACTATTGTCAAAATTAGAGGTTCGTACTTATAGACCAAGCTAGTAATTTTTTTAATCTTATTCAGAATTCGTAGATAGTACCAGAAGTTGCTAGGATTCGCTTAGAAATGTTAAATATAGGGATGTTAAAAAGTTCTTAGTGATTTTTTGGAAATTTTAATTTAAAAACAGTTGAAAAAAGTTTTCAGCACTTTCATCTTTAAACAAATATTTGTTAATATTTTCAAAAAGTATTTTTGTACCCAACCTTTTCACTGACAATGGTCCTTTATATAATTTTTAGTTATCTTCCTAATTTTCCTGATATTTATTTGGAGTATTGACTTTTTAGTTCTGCCAGTATTGCATCGTGCAAAAATTTCATTAACATATATAACGAAAAAATATATTTTGTTTGCAAAAATGTCAAGTGAAAAATTTTGAATCCGTACACGATATTCAAAAATAAAATTCCGTGTTTCTTTGCGGAAAAGCAAAGATTTCTCGGATAATGTGAGAACGTCTTGTCCCATTTTGTGGCATCACTCTTCATTATGTAGCGTACTATGAGGCTTTTCAGAAGCTTTATAAAAAGACGAAGTCCCAGGGCTTTTCGCATGCATTTAACTATTCTCTTTAATGTCGACAACTGCGTGCCCGGACTACGAGAAATGTATCGTTGGGGAGGAAAATTCTGCGGCGGAAATGATGAATTTGTCCTTTTTGTGAACGGATTATATGAAATTCTCGCTACTGTTTACTAGTCTTTCTTTAATTATATATTTTATTTCATTTTTCGAGATATAAGTAGATGAAAAATGTCACCTAATAGTAAACTACACACTACACTACATCACTATCATAATATAGTTATCACGTTTGTTTTAAATAATGAAAACCCATAAAAAGTTATCTTGATAGCAACTCCATTGATATAGCCGAAACACTCTTTGTCTACTAAAATGTTATCTCTGCAATGATATCAAATTGACGCAGCTGGTCGTGGATATGATCCCGGCCGTGGTGCTCCACGTTAATTAACTCGGAAAAGCTCATTCCGTAACGGCGTATAGTCCGCGGGGATTGAAGACGGGAAACGAATGGACAATTCGACATCGATGGGATTTCGAAACCTCTTCGGAGACGATTCCGTCACCTCGAGGGTTATTTTATATAGAGAGCTCAGAACACGTACGAAATTGAAAGCACTATGGACGATGGACCGCAACTAGGCATTTCATTACACGAATTATTTTTAATGACATCACTACTCGATGAAGCGCACTAGATTTTTGGTTTCAAATTAAACTTTATTACAAACCTATTCCATAATATTGATATATAAAATCACAAATATCTTGTTTGTTGTGTTTGAAAGATATAACAGCCTCCAAGATCACCATATCTAATGCCCCTTACATCGATTGTGCAAAAGGCTATTTGTTTCGACAAGGACGCCTTATTTGAAACGCCCTGTATGAGGATTGTAATTGATTTATATTACATAAGTTTTTAAAAATATATAAATAGGGTTTTATTGAATAATACAGGGTGGACCATGTATTTTTGCACTTTTGTGATCGTAGGAAGCGCGTGGGAAGCTAGGTGAGGGTTGGTATCACGCTTCTTGATATTTGGTCTCAATGTATTTCACGGAAGAACAACGCGCGTACAAAAATAATGATTCTTACATCATTACTCACCGTCTATCACCAATTACACAATTACAGTGAACTCGTGTGAATTTAATTAAATCATGAGTTGAAACCTTCAAAGTAATAGGCATGACTGTTAATAAGAAACAAAGCTGGAAAAGCGAAGAAACTGTGGCGCAAGTAAACGACTCAATGGTGGACGATTCAATGTTGTTTATGCGGAATTATTCAAATGTTTTGACGATATCCTGAACAACTTTGAGTCGAATATTGAATTTAGACTGAAAAGTGCTTTCCTTAATATAGAGCTAGCGCAATAATTGACAGATTAAACAGAGACGATTTTAGAGCGTTTGGGCAACTTCAATAACTTGTTTTTCTCGGACTAAGGCCACTTAAACGGACGCCATTGAATAAAGTTGTAGAGAAAACCGTAGATCGAAATAACAAAGATCTTTACATTCTTTAAAATTGACAATAACTTCAAAGGAGTTTTTTTTGAACACGCACGTGGTGATGCAGAACTGATCATACTCCAGATTAATTTAAATGCTACAAGATCTTCTCCAACCATAATTGAATAATTTTCTAGGTAATATAGTAGAGGATTGACGCAGCAAGATGGCGCAACATACAACGAAAGTTTACCCTTGTTTAAGAAAACGTTCTCAAACGAAATTCATCATCCGCATAGGAGATATTTCATGGCTTCCCCGCAGTTCAGACCTTATCCAATAGATTTCTCGGGAAAATAAATAAAGAATAATAATTTTATCTATTAAAAAAGGACATTAGTCAAAAAAGGAGTAACATACCAGGAGCTGTGTAGAAAAGGTTTAGAAAGGGGAAGGTTTATAGAATGCTTGTGGTGGATATGGCGGTCACACCATTTTATATACTTTATTTCAAATAATATTTGTTTTATTATTTTTTCTAATGGCAACTTCAAAAGAGCAAAAAAGGCCCATCTCATATTAAATCTGACATTTGACATATTCAATGCTATTTGAGTGAAGTTTACAGATACTTGGTCAAAATAGTGCAATAATTTTCTAAGACATTCGACGTCGTACTTCACTACAGGATAAATTTAGTGATGGTCGTCTAAAATCGATTGTGGTGCCAAAAAACATCGACGCTGTGTGCTGATATTGCAAGATCGTCATGTGACAGACCGTGAGATTAAATTCTCAATGATAAACCAGCATTTTTTTGCTACTAGTGTTCGAAAAAACCAGGAAACTAATCGCAGAAGACGAACCATCATTCTCCACCGATATTTCACATATCAATTCAAACAAAAACTTTTTGAATAATCAAAACATCGAATTGATAGGTCACACAGTTTTTTTTTTTGGCACCCAATGATTTATTCTTATTCCCGCAGATCAAAGTTTCCCCACACCCGAAGAAGCGGTTGATGGGTTCAAATCACGTGTTTTGAGAATAGAAAAAATGCTTCGAAAATTGGTTCAAACGCATGCAAAAGTTTATTTTTCTTTATTTGTCTATCTCAAAACTTGAGTAGCAACCCTCGTATTCTATATTATTTGAATTATATCTGCTATTCGATCAATTTTTCAAGCACATAATTTGAAACCAAATAAGATGTTCCTATTATTTTTATTATTTTCTTTATTACATTTACTTGACTGTATTGCTGTCCAAATTATGATAAATTGCGTTTAGTTTATCATACGAGGTGTATAAAGAAAATTTCGAGAAGGATTTTTTCAAAGCTCAAATATTTTTATGCCATTCAAAGTAGTCACCTCGAGTTCCTTTTGAGACAAGTTTCTACATTATTTCTTCGGTTCGGTTGTTGGAATTTCCAACAGCATTTTCAAACAAATCTCCCGTCAAAATTCTTCCTTTCTGTTAGTTTCTTTTTAACGCGTTTCAAAATTGATTTATTGAGAAATTAGGACTGTGGAAGTGAAAGATAAAATACACCGGTCTCTCACATATCCCATTACTTTTTTCATACACCTCGTATTGTAGTAGCCTTGAAAATATTTAAAACCCGAAACAGCCTCTTTAATAAACATGAATAAAGTCCCCTTTCGTAAAATTCCAAAATAACAGAATTCACCGTTAATGTTCGCCAAGAGAATTTGATATGTAGAAAAATCGTCCAATATCGAAAAGCGATTCTTGTCTAGCGTTATTCCGAACATAATGAGATGGAAAAACTCCATCTTTACGCGGAGATCCCTTTTTAGGAATGTTCTACTGAATATTTCCACATAGTATCGTCATTTATCTCCTTTTTCCGGTGTCGGCATTCGGATCTAACCTTCAATCTCATTTAAACTTGTCTGTATTCAGAGCCATAGAGTTCCCATGCGGATTGATCTATGCATGCTTCGGCGATACCATCAAGTCCGGATTAAGGCTGTGACGCCTAAACGTCTTCCTGTGAAGAGGGAGCTCGAATCTTAACACCCGCTAAGAACCCTTTCAATCGGAATAACATCGTGTTTCCACGAGAAAAATCTTTACTTTGAACTGTTAACGCTCTGTATCAAGATCATCCTTGACGTCAAGATTGTATTGAAAGTAAATATCGGTGGGTTTTTTACTAGCCAAATCAGTTTTGAACATTTTCATTATAACTTTTTATACATATATTTAAACAAGTAATGCAAAATTTCGTCAGAAATTTCTTTTATTCTAGGAATTATAGTTAAATTTTGCAACATCCTATATCATAGAAACTTGTTTGTTTTATCATTAAATAAAGTATTTAATTATATATAATTATTTAAAATTAACAAAAAATGATCGTACGAGGGTTGTTACTTAAGTTTTGAGATTGACAAATAAAAACAAATGTTTCTAATTGGATATATTGTTTTTCAAAATATTCTCCATTAAGATAACGTCGAATTTTCATTTTAGTAAGTCAAAAACCTATGATTTGAAGGCCGTATATTTAATATGGCCGATACTGCCGAAAATACGCCATATTCTAGCATACAAAGTGACCCAACTGAAACGCACATTTTGTAGCACTCTCGACATACGAGTGTTGTCCATAAAATAAGGTTCCCAAGCAGCTAGGAACGCTGTTAGGCGGAATCTGACGAGACTGATGAGTCTCCCTTTCTCTCAGTTTCCACCCCGGCGAGCTTATACAACGTTCATTCTCGTCTTGGTAGCCTTGAATGATGCAGCGTCCATTTGTAATTAGTTTTTTGTACTCCGGTGGACATTCAACCCCAACTGTGTGAGGTGTACGTGGGATTAACATATTTTAAGAATTTAAAGACGGATGTACAGTTTTGGATGGAATATGCATTCATCTAAGCGACGATTTTGTCAAAAAATAGTCTAAGCTTTCCATAGATGTAGTATTTAATGCCAATAAGCGTGTTTCTAATTGTGGAAATTCGTTGAGAACTTTATTTATAAATACTAGATCTGATAAAAAATATGAATTATTCCTTTGCCAAGTACAATATTTCGATTGAAATGGTACAATTTGTGATTGATGTGGGAAGACTGGAAGATTTTTAGAAGCCACAAATTCTTGAATTAAAAGTGACTTCTTTATAATGAAATCCAAGTTCAGCATTTCGATTATTTAATACCATTTAAACTAGAAAATCTCATGTTTTCGAACTCATTTCAAAGTTTCTACTCTTTTTTTTTAATCGAAGCATCCTTTTTATGACATATTTCGAAATGAAACATTCCAAAAATTGATTTGTAAATAATTAAAAATATTTTCCACGAAAACTGTATATAGAAAAATGAAATTGGAAATAGGTGAATGTCTCGAAAATATTTTTGGCTGACGTGAATTGATTTTAAAATGTTTTACCTGCCTTCAATTTTTTGTTTGTGTTCAACTCTCTACCACATACCCTGTATAATAAACTCCATTACTTTCCGGACAATACATATTTAAACTTTTTGCTAACTCAATATTCGATATACAATTTTATCGGGAACGATCTGCTGAACAGATATTTACATTTTATTCGGAGAGATAGTTCGGAAGAACGACGACGTTGTAGAAATAGCTCGCAATTTCTGATGTGACCGCTAGATATATACTGCATGCTGCAGCTAGCCGGAAAATTAAGAAAAGATTCGACAAAAGCTGTCTTAAGCCACCGGAGAAGATTTTACCTGTAACTCGAATGTTTTATCTTGTGCGTTCTTTGTTCATGTTATTTTCTATTGTCTATTTTGTTAAATCGTTACAAACATTCAATTAAAACTATTACAAGGATTGTCTTGTTAACAGATCAAACGGCTGGTATTGTAACAAAGCAGCGTACTAGGAATTTTTTAAACAGCTGATTGCAGATTTTTATGCTTAAATGCCGTCTATCAATTAGGCTGTTCATGAAAACTAATAGTAGACAGCCATTTAAGAGGAATAAGTTCAATAAACTAGAGATAAAGTAAAGAACCCGTCAGCTGATTACATTTATCCACCGGTCAGTTTCTGAACAACAGTGAACGTACTTCTGATCGTTCTGATAACGATCGGTTTAACACGATAATAATTTCTGAAAAGTGTATTATGCATCGCATTACGGAGGTTGTATGTTGATGGGAAATGAGGAGAACGAAAGAAGTTCAATGGGTTCCAAATCGTTTTTTTTTTGACGGAAATTCTCCATATTAAGTTAATTTTCTTGGTATAAAATGTTTTCATCTACATGCTTAGACTTTGGCTGAAAAAATCTTGTACAATTTTATATATATCCTTGGCGGAACCAAAATGAATCAAAAAGTGCTGTATGATTCGAATTATTTTTTCCAATGCAACGAGATCGATTGTTAGTTAGTCCTTACAAAAAAGAAAAGTTTCGGTTCTCTTTTAATATAACTTAAAACCAAAAAAAAAATGGGAAAACATTTTTGGGAAAATGTATTACTTTAAAAAAGCGATTAGAAAATCCTCAATGGTTGACTTTATTCTTGAAAGAAGTTTTGCAATTTCCCTTCACTTTATCATATTTTGAAAAGACTAAAAGAAAACGAAACATTTCCATCTGTCTTTAAAAAATTATAAAAGAAACTAATTTCAAATCAGACGCGACCTAGAATGAAAAATATTTAGAAGCATAAACGTATCAAAAGGTTTAATAAATTAAAGAAATTCATATATAAATAAATTGTATAAATTAACGATAATGAAAATATTAATAACTTGAACTTTTTTTGCTGTTAGGACTGAATTATTTATCCCAATAAAACAGCGCTTATGCTGATAAAAATTTTTTTATTATGCCATTAAGTGAAAGTAACTGACACCTACATACCTGTTTATACCTGGCAACTCAGAAGTTCGTCCAGGTATATAATTCACATTCTATGTTTTATACTTTGTACAGTATAAAATTTTTTTCGACACTCATAAAATAAGTCTCATTATCAAGTGAAGGTCGATTTAATATCGGATTTTCGTATCTTCTACAACCTTCTCAAATTATACTTCCGAATTGGGCTTTTTAAAATATAATTTTTATCTATTTATATATTCGCAGGCCAATAAAGAAAAAAGTGGTTCATTAAAAATATCTGACGACGGTTTTAGAGTATAAAATGTGTCATGATATTTAATAAATTCCCAACGGTTCAATCGAGGATTTGGCCCTTCAGTTCATCGAGCCGGGACGCTTTTGTTCATTATATATAGATCCCTAGGCGCCAATTAAACTTTAACTAATTTTATCTGGCTCTAGTGCAAATTGCATTGCAGCTTGTTTTGCGCAAAAATGGTCATACCGGCAATTTTCATGGATAGATGTGAGGCTCGCTGAATGTATGAGAATTAATTTCTCTGCTAGATTTGTCTTCCATTCCATGAGTATCTTTTTTTTGCTACACAGAACGGTCAATGAAACCAATATAATAAACAACAAAACATTCGAAAATAAATTGTTCTATTAAGTGAAGAAATACTATAGATTTACACACTGGTATGATAAAATCTTATTTAAGTATTACACAATTTTTTTACGACTTACTATAAATGGTATGACGAACTACAAAAAAAGGTATGAAAGTAAATTGGAACCTCGTTTGATTTAAGTTGAAAATGTACGCAAAATATTGAGTCTGATTGTGGCATGCAAATAATGTTAATAATTTTGGTGTTTATACTTGAATATGTGTCTAAAATATTCACAAAGTATCGAGGAGTCATGGAAATTATTCAGAATACACTTTACTAATCCTACTTTCCCCCATTTCCAACTACACAAGAGAATTAATAGATTTCAATAACACGATTACATCTTAAGATAATTAATTATTTCCACAGAGAGATCAAAATAATTTGTATATAGGTAAATTACATGTACATTAATTTTTAGAAAGACAACTGTTGAAAGATGTGATTTTTTCAAATATTCTCCAAACTGTTCTGAGTGCGAAATTAAATTTATATTATGGAATTTATAAGATATTCAATATAAATACACGTATAGGTACAGAGCGGATGCAAATCCTAAAAAACACCCAAAATAATTCTTCTTCTTATTCATTTTTAAGATCTCATGATCTGTTAGTTTTGCAGGTTCCTCTGTATCAGTTCCTGGGAGGTGGACTGCCAGCTGTCTCCATCCATCTCTTAGGTGATCGTCCGGAGTCTCTTTTCCCTATCGATTTCCCTTCAAGTACGATGCGTGGTAGTCTACTTTCTTCCATTTTTGGGCATATCAGTATCTTTTTCTTTGTTCCCCCTATCTAATGATGTCTTGCACCTCACATTGTTTTGCCCACTATAGTCCTGAGCGTTTCCATTTTGTTGCATTATTTTCGTTTTGTCGGTTTCTTCGCTGGTTTCTATTCCGTATGTCATGATTGGCCGGATACAAGTCTTTTAGATCCTAACCTTTCCTTTCCTTTCGAATTTATTCGTTTGCCCATATTGTCTGCCTTAAGCAGCCCCATATGGCAGTCGCTTTTTTGATCTGGCTTTTTCCCAAATAATTCGATCCAGTTTAATCCTGAATTACCTAGTAAAAATTGAAACTAACTCTTCATTGGGTAATGACATAAGATATTGAGCTGGATAGTTTTGTTTTTTTCTTTAATCTTTTTATTTTTTCAATTTCTAAGACGCCTGTAAGAATATATGAATATAAAAAAACCAAAATCGATAAAAAACACATAATATTTCCGTCTTTTCATTATTTTCATTTTCTCCCTTTCCATAGAAAATTATTTCAAGATAACTCGAGTAATATGATCGATTTTTGATTCTCCCTCGGTCATTAGTAGAGCGAGTTGGGGCGGCATCGAAGAAAATTAGATTTCCCGTCGTACAAAGGCCAGAAAACTTCTAACATTCTGCGGTCAATCTGCGTGAATAAAATTAAATGAGTGAAGCGTCGAAATGGAGTCTAGATGTGCGTTACGCAATAAAGCGTACGGAAAAGTGGAAAAGGTCGACTATATGAGGGGTCAAGATGGCTTCTAGGTCATCCCGGAATGTCGTGCAGGTGGAATAGAGGGTAACATACACAGAGATTATCAACATTCCATGCCAGAAATATCCTCCTGTTATGGCATTGTCACATATCTACCCCTATATATGCGCAGCAACGATGCTTCCTGTCACAGAATTAACTGCTGTACATTTCCCAAAATAGATGTTCAAATTGCAGCCTATATAGAGCGATTAGAAATGGGTAATAAAGAAGATTACGATCTGGTCGTGAATATTTCGCTCTAATATCTTGTTTGATTTTAATTAGTAACACTTCAGAGAATTTGTAATCGATTTGTGTAATAATTTGTAATCATATAACGATATTTGAATTTCTCACGATTATTTTTTCGTATTAAATCTTTCTACTATAGTTTGACATCCCTTCTCAAAAGGGATCAATTTATTAGTGGATCAAAAAATTTATATCGGTATCAAATAAATCGGATCGTCGACATCTGCTTGAAACGTTTGCTGCCATTTGGTATCAAAACTAAAACTCAAAACTACAATTTGATACATCTACAACGAACATCAAGTTTCCGGATTGAAAAACTGATTGTATATTATACAGTTCAATTTTTTCCTCCTGTTAATTATCCACAATAACGTGAAAGCTCCTGGTACTGATGTAAGATAAATTTGTTTTGATAGTTTAGCGTTTTCGATGTCGTTGAATCCATTTATCGAACTCCTAGTGTTCCCGGTTAAACGAATAACTGAAATTGGTTGGCTTTCGCTTCAGTTATTTGAACTGGATTCATAAATAGAAGACAAAAAAGTCGAATAAAATTGTTGTTTAAGTTTTCATTCATTCAATTTTAATTGGAAACTGTCTCCTTGATGTTATTAAGCAAACCGAGGAACGGCTTCATTTTTTTGTTACGTTAGGTTCCAGTTCAAAAAACCAAACCGGAAATGAACGATTTCATATAAATGGTAATTCCGGAAGTATTGATTTTGAGCACCTGGAACTTCGTTAATTCCAAATTAGTAAATTTTTATTATGATGCAGATACGGTATATTCATATTTTCTTTTTAGAACGTCTCGGAGGTGCTATATTGATATATATGGTAGAGTTGTTTGGTAGCCTTTCTACGATCCGCATGATGATTTTATTTGAATAATCCTCACAAATTATCGTACATAAAAATGAGGGTATCCCCTTATGAGTAGCGTAAACTGCATCAAGTTATTTGAATAAGGTTTTCCAGATAGAATTCTACAATCATAGACCGCGGAGAAATAGCAATAAGCTTTGCATGTGCCTTAAAAAAATCTAGAACATTTTTCAATCACTCCTAAATAGTTCATTCGTATAGAAAATCAGAACTTTGTTCTCCAGGTCAGCACCCTACTCTATCAAGGCTATCTGGAAATTTTTGGCACACAGACTTTCATCCATCGATTCTTCATTGGCTTGGTGTTGAAAATCGTTGCAGTTGTAGCCAATTCGTCTTCTTTTAGCTTTTTCTTAATGGTTGAAACCGGCTAACTTACATTTCTTATAGTTTATAGTTGATTGATTAGCTCCCTACTGGTACAATTTCTGTTTCTCAATACTTTTTGTCAGATGAAACAGCTATGAATTTTCTCAAACTTCCAACAATTCGATGGGTTCGTTCTTCAATGATTCACAGTACTAAATTAACAAAAATAAGGACTTGATTTAAGTCAATTTCTAACAGTGAACACTATTATTTGGTCTATTCTTTTTCAAACTAGAAAAATTGAGTTAATTAACAGTTTATATGAGAGCAATTTGACACAAGCGGGATTTTTTATCTCCTATTAACTGTAGACACTTGGTATCTACTTTTCTCATTGTTTTGACTGTATTTTAGAGCGAGCGAGCTTTTGATTAAGATTAAGCAGTTTCGTCACCCATTTTGCAAGTAGTTTTTTCATTTTTTGAAGATTGTACTTTGATCTGTATTCATATAGCCACTTTTGACAGCAGAGACCTTTTAGAATTGATTCAATGGGTTGGATAATATATACCTATAGATAAGCTGTTTATAGTTTTTTCAAAGGTATTTCCATTATTTACATAATTTGTACTCGACGACCATAAATATCAAGATCTGAAGGAATCGTTTACGGTTTATCACATTACAGGAATGGAAACAATTTACGACATCAGTCGGCCTGTTGAAACAGATATTTTGCTTGAAAGAAACTTGGGATTAGGCAGAAAAGCAAAACATGCCAAAAAAAAAAGAGAGAAGCTTTGGTTAAAGCGGTTCACGGAAAAGTGGGAGTCAGTTTGCGAAAATAGGGCTTCAAATTCAAAATCGGTGAGAAATTTTGAAACAACGGACTGTTATTCAAAAATCCCAAATATTCTGAGAAGCAACAAATAGAACAAACATCAAAACTTGGAAGTCTCGGTGACAACGAGATTTCTTCCACTAAAAGTGGCTACTACGAGTCATATTTTACTTTTGGCAAATGATAAGACTTATTATTGTCAGAAAGGCAGTGTATTTCGAAAGTGCTGTTTTGGTTATGGTCGTTTTTCAGCACACATTTGTCCTTCTAGAAATTCTGTAACAGCCAAAATATATAAAAAAGAGTGTTAGATTTGAATTGATGCGGTTCATAGAGCAAAAGCATGCTGAAGGGAATTTTGTGTTTTGCCAGATATGACAACGGCTCATTATGCAAAGGACGTTGAGGGAGATGAGGCCAATTGAACGTTTTTGGCGAAATTTGAAACGAAACGTATATTCTGAACGTTCGAAAGCAACTACAGATGAAGAATTAAAAAAGAAAAAAACATTTGAAAAGAACAATTATAAAAGCGAAACTATTGGTTACTGATTAATACTGATAACAATTGAAACAAACAGTTTGTAAGAATTTTTTGTCCCCTCATCCATAATTCAAGTGTGGTCAAACTCTGAAAAGTCATTTTCTTGTATGATTTGAATTTAGAAACTGCAACACTTTGGGCATTAGTAGTCATATCCTGTCTCTAGCTTGGCTCTTTATTTAAGAGAAAATATAGTCGGAAAGTACTTTCGGCATTACATTTAAGAAGAAAATTAGAAGGCTCTCGAAACCGCGTTGCGGGAGCTTTACCAAAATGGCGTCACGTACACCGTCCAGATTGTCGTCTGAGACTTAATGGTTCTTATATTGCACATTAGAAGCAAGCTCCTACCATAAATGTACTAATACCTAATACCGTTAAGAATAAAAATGACCAGGGAGCTTCAAGCTGTGAGCCGAAGTGGCCAATTAAAAGCAGTAGGAGAACAAATGTTTAATGGACAACCGAGGAACACTATATTCCATTAAAATTAAGTCGGAAAGTAGCTCGGTTCAGAAAATATGATAGAATGAGAGAACTTGATAAAAATCCGATTAATATCACTATACTGTTGAGATTGTTAACTGTATAATTAATGTTAATGAACATATTTCATACCGTTATTACATAAATTGTAGCCAAGAATTCGTACAACACTTATTTGTGTTGCTGTTGCTCCTATATGATCGAAAACTGACTACGAAAAACAAGAATGTCAAAGAAGTATTTGGAGACGGAAAGAACATAGATAATACGAAAATTTAATTTGGAAAAAGTAAATAAAAAAGAAGTTGATTCAACTCAAAAGTCAAAAATAATTCTCAACGAAGTTGAGGAATGAAACAAAAAATAATTTATATAGAAAATCCCACGCTTTCATCGTAGTGAAATTAATATTCTTTCTTTATATATTTGTTCAGGAGATTCTAGTTAATATCTGATTTTATAGTTTTTTTGTTGATTGTCTTTCAAACTTTGACAAATTTAGATTTCATTTGATCTGAAAATATCAGAACACATCAAAAATTGAACACGCAGCTCAAGTAAAAGGCAATCCCAAATGAGTTTGGATTTTATGATGAGCTAATGGCTGCTTGATTGTCGGACAGGATGATGATCTCTTATTTGCGATAGTTTCTGCTTGAAAAATGCAAAAAGTGCGCTGCACAAGCTTTCAGAGTGTTTGGTTTTGGTATTTCTGTTTATTTCTTGTATGATGTTTTGATTCCACTTTTACAACTTCGAATTGAAATAAATCTCTTCTCAGAGCTCGCTGCATCATCCTAAGGCATATCCCAAGTTTGACAATTATTTAGAGACGGTTTTTCTTTGGTGATTCCGTCTTTAAACAAGCGATGTTTTCTCTGCCACGTTTTCCAGTACTACGTAGAGATGTGGGAGCTTTGGAATCACTTCTAGTGCAGCTGTTGGGCAAGATTCCATGCACGTAAACAAAACAGTCTTTGTACCTTTGAGAGATTGTTCTTCGTAATATTCAGACTACTTCTAGTACACCAAACCACTGCCTCATATGTGATGATTGGACTCACAATTGCCATGTACATCCACCTGAGGATCTTTGGGTTACAACTCCAATTCCTCCCTGCAAAGTTTCTGCACACCATCAGAGCTTTTGTGGCTCTGGTGACTATCTCTTTTTGATGTTTGTTCCAGAGAAGTTTATTATCTAGTATGAGCTCTAGATATTTCCCCTCTGTTTTTGAGAAACAAACATACCAAATATGAAACTTCGTTCAGTTTTATTTTATTTTTTGACCAATTGCAAAGCAATAATAAAGATCAACGAAATGTTTTATCACACCAGAAATTTATCGTCCTTTATCTATACACGCTTCTGGCAATTTAATCCTTATTCGTTTGCGAGGTAATTCTAAACCACTTTAATAATTAAGGTGCGTATATACGTGACCCTGTTTACTTTCCCGCTTCATAATTTCATTTACTTAATAAGCTTAAGTGACGAATTATTCGATACTGTTGTGAATTAATGCCTCTTGTTTACGAGCTTCAAAGCTCGAAACTCTCATCTAGCATTTAAGTAGTTTGTAGATGACTTTAACATTCAATTTGTAATTAACAACGTCTACAATTATCAAATACGTATGAATGAGATGATTTAGTTGTAATTTGTGAATCTTCATCAACTGAACAATAAAAACAAAACTTTATTATCAAAACTGGTTGCTTGATGTTATAGTTGTTAGATAGTCGTTGTTATTCCATCCAGTATCGCTAATTTGCAGCGTACTGGATCTATATTCATTGTCATAGACTTTGCTTTGGGGATAGATATCTTCATATTGAATTATTCTATTATTTCGTTGAAACTAAAAAGCAATCGTTATTGAAATGGGGAAATCTGCGTAGTATATTTTTCGGAACTGGCTACTTCCTATCGTGTATCCTCAGTTTTGACTCTGTTATCCTGGACAATGTTTAAAAGCATTGGATTTAGACCCTTGTACGGTTTAGTGAGTTAAGCTCCTTGACTATTGGTATCACTCTTCAGTTGACTCGTTCTTTCTTTAAATTGCATATAAAAACTTTACCCTGTTGAAAGCTTTGGTTAGGTAAACAAAGCATAGGAAAGCCGGCTTATTATACTTTATAGCTTTCTCTATATATGATTATATTTAATCATGGTTTCAATTGGGTTTATTGTAGAAGATAGAATAGCGTGAAAAAATTACTTTCTACAATAAGCTATCGAGATATAGAATCTGTAGTGTTGGAAATGATTTCGACAGGTGAAAAAATCACAATCTGATAAATTTCTAAATCCATTTAACATAACAATGGATTTTGTCGAAAGGTTTTAACGTTGTCGATCAAATTAGTTACTCAGCTGTCACCGTATTCGATTAGTTCACAGCAATAAGTTGATTAGTTCACACACTTTTTTTATCATTACCGATTTGAATTTGGTTTGTTTTAGTATAGTAGAGCGGATTAATTTGTTATATCGTATATATTAATTATGAATCGAATTTCGAACATATGTTGAAAATCTGATGCGATTCAATTATAACAGCAGTATAATAATTCATCCCGAAAGCAAATAATCCCCTATTAAAACTTTGAGTTCGTTCGGCATTATATTTTCGAGGATTAAGGGTAATAGGAATGGTTTTCGAAAATGATCATATTATATGGTAGTTTGATACTGAAAAAAATATTAATCGACTCCTCTTTCAATACCGCTTTATCAATCTCAAAATTAAATATCGGAATGTATATTTTATGTACGTACTACATTGATCCATATTTCATCTATATGAAACATATTTATTTTATAGCTCTTGAATAATTTCTTCCGCGCTATAATATCGTTTCTTTCTGTTAAAATAGACTTTCTGGAAAGCTTTTTTCAGTGAAAATCTAGTTCTTATCATCTCAATCCGTGACAAGAACTTTGTCTACAGCCGGAAATTATTTTCTTAAAAAGGATTTTCTATCTGAAATTTTGGTTTTCCAGGAGATTTACGTGCTGTTTGAATTCCTCTTCTTTAATAATTCTGCGATTTACACTTTTACATAAATGTATGTCTGTAAATGATAAAAAACAATTGAATATTAATGTTTATTTATCGACTGCTCAAAGATCGATTTTTAGCCCTTTCAAATTTTTCAAAACCACACTAGAATTCATAAGAAATAGCGCCCTGTACCTTTCAACTAAACTAAACTATTAAGAATACACAACGTGGACCCCTTTACTATATGGAAAAACCTAAAATCGTATTTTCGTTGAAATTTGTTGAAAAGAGTTTTTTGGGATCAAAATAAAACAAATTTTTTATTAAAATCCGCACTTTTTCTGTTGTTCTGTACAGTATGTGGTCATAAAAGCCCGAAAATTTGTATTAGCTTAGGTCAGGTCGAATTTCAGGAAATATTTAGATCATTCTGTAGTTTTAGATTAGGTTTTATTACTCTCTCATACCATAATAGTATCGTTTTCTTAAAACAAATACAAACTGATAGAAATTTTTTAGTCATTTTTTGGAAATCTACAGATATAATGTTATGGTGCATAAATTTTAGATGTCTACGACTTAAAATGAGGGAGTTATCAACTTAAAAGACTCAACGACATTCCCTAGCGTAAACTCTAGCGGAATGTTTTAGAGAATTTAGGAAAATGATCGTGGGCCCATATATTTTCGATCAGAGACATAATATTCCTTATGGGGAAACGTTGATGATGGCTTCATTAACTATGATAACTGTCATTTACTTGTTGTAAATCAAATCCTCGGTATGACTGTCGACTCTCGATTCAGCTGGAATCGCCAATTTCATTTATTAAACAAAATCTATCTGAACGGATTCAGAATAGAGATATAAAATTGGTATTAGAAGTAATTATTGACAAATATTTTGTTGCAATATAGGAAAGGGCAAAAGTCGATTCTTTGTTGTTGTTGTGTCAACCCATACTTTTTCCAACACTCATGTCTTAATGCCTGAGTCGTAGAAGTCTGCCACCGCGGTGTAAAATTAGTTTATTCCTTCTTTGTCCCTCCCAAGTGTTTCTTTACTTCAGGGTACAGATGGTAATCACTGGAGGCCAAGTCTGAGCTGCAAGAGGGGTGCGAGATAGTATTCTATCCAAATTTATAGACCCGTCTTTGAATTCTGGGCATCTGGGCGTCGGAATGAAATGAAAGCTTCATCTTTCAAAGTTACCAAGACAAAAATTAACGTTGTAGATAATTCGTCGGGCCGGAAACAGGCAGAAAGGGAGCCAAGCTGCGTAACAGCGATCCTAGCGGCCACAACTCCTTTGGAATATTATTTTATGAACAACCCTCGTAGGTCCTTTAGCAAATAATTTCGAATACTTGTACATTTTTTATTATTAAATCGCCAAAAGCTCCGTAGTTGTATGTACGTGGGAGAGATGAATAGATAAACCTTTTAATAATGTGGATCTACGAGAGTATGATGAGAGTTGGGAAAACAGATCACGTTGTAGACGTAGAAAGAAATGAAAATGTCGTTGACTCTTTTTTTGTTTAGATCTATTACTTTCTGCAAAGTTGAGTAAAAGATCGATTCAGTACAGGAAAAATCTAAAGTCTCCGTTAGATAATGATATTACCGTCTCTTAAATCACATACATAATTTCTTTGGTATGTTCTACAACATAATCCATTAGAGATCTTTTCTCGTCTTTATTTTTGTCGGATACTTCTGTACAAAGTGAGAAAATAAAAGCAACAGCTTCCATAAATTCGATATCGAAAGTAAATAAATGCAGTATTCATTGTGTAGATACATTTTTGTATCGATGCTTTTACGGATATTCAAATTGGGAGACTATCGATGAAATTTATCAGAAAATGGAAGCAGTGCGTTCATTGTTAAATCGCTCAAGTCATTTAGGAGTTCCATTACATTACGATACACCCGAAGGTTGAATGTGTTGGACTCCATTACCGGATTAAAATAAACACGGAGAACCTGTTTTTGTTTTTGCCATTGTATGCGAATACCAGAATAGAGACTTATTTATATAGTTTGAATTTTCGACTTTTCAGTATATTCAACGATCCGATGTTTATTAATCCAAAAATTCGCTCGGTGTTATGGATAGAACAATATTTCTATTCAGGACGTTAGTTTATATAAGGTAGGGAAACAAATTTCTAATTGCTTTACACCCTTGTCCCCATTGTCCATTTATTCCACTTTGTCTCTAATGATTTCTCATGCGTTACTGTCTTCGATCTTCGTTTCTATGGATTGATTTCTATTCTCCTCAAGTCCTCCTCGACACTTTGATCTAGATCCTCTTCAGGTCTTCCTCGATTTTTTTAACACTTTGACCTTCTTAACCTTCCCCTTCTTAGTCTAATTCCTGGATCCCCCTTTTGTTAATTCCTCTTCATTGTCTTCGATTTCGTCTGCAAATTCTATATTTTCCGTGAATTTTTTTTTAAACAGACTAAGACGTCTTCATGAGCTAATTCACGTAATTCAAGATTTGATAGGTGGAAAAACACCATGACCAAACACCATACGTTTGTCAAGGACTAATTAATACAACACAAATTCAATTCAAAACAAATAATTGATTCATTTAATCAAGTTGACTTTTATCAGCTATTAAATAACAATCTAATATCGTTATTGAAGTTAATAGATAAACTTTGGAAAGGCAGGGTTTGATTGGCTGGTAAACTTGTATTCATGACTCAGTATATTGTATGAAACTGTTCATAATTTCCGGTCTGGCCAAACTTCGAGTCTGTAGGTTACTGTTGTAATCCGGACATTGTTATGTACATTGGCGTACTAGAATTATTACGTTATTTTTGTTGGGATATGCTTTGATTCAACTTTACGTAAATTACTTTTTTTGAAACAGGCCTTGTAGTTCATTCTCCCGTTTTGGTTTGCCATTTGTACCTCAACTTTCTTTGATTATCAGCGTAGCACAATGTCTAGTGTCTCTGTCTCGCGAAGTCTGGGCGAACTTTGTTAACTTTTTTCTAAAAACTACGTGGCGAAAAAATATTCAATCCGTGGTCAATCCATTAGCGGTAGCCAAAGAAGTATTAGATGATTTGGTGATAGCCAGGGTGCTTCATGTCGGGGTCTTACTGAAAAAATCTTGTTTCGCCCGTAGTAACGCTTCCTGCAACTCCTAAACAGCCTCCATTCGATGATGTTTTTGCTTTTCTTGTATAGAGCAACATCATTGCGTGACGGAACGGTTAACGGAGGATTTTGAATTAGGGCACATACCCGCTGAAGTTTTCGTGTCAGTGCGCGTTTCGACTGGTTTCCTTCTACTTTCCACAGTTTCACGGCACTTATTTAACATTTTATGCCAACAAAATACTTGTAAACTGCTCACAGTATCGTAACACTAAATACTCTTTAATACTTCACCGCAAGTTTGCCTTATTTTCTATATTTGATGGCCCCTGAAAGGGAACTAATAATCACAAGTAACTGGAAAAACTATGTATAGATAGAACAGGATTACCACATGATATGGTGGGAGTTTTATTGTTCCAGGTTAACTAGAAGTGAAACAGAAAAATTCTTTGACGTTGACCTCGACCTCAAAATCAGATTCACAAAATGATCCGGTCTATTTTACTGTTTGGAAGGCTGGACACTGGAAGTTAACACCATGAACATATTGGAAGCATTTGAGGTGTGGATCTACCGAAGAATTTTAAGGATTAAATGGACGGCAAAAAAAAAACAACGATGAAATTTTGAGGAGAATAGGAAATGAACGTTAATAAATGGGACATGTGATACGGATCAACTTTTGATAGAAAAAAGGATATAGGAAATGAGGGGATTGGGTAGAAAGATGATGTCGTGGCTTCACATTATTAAATTTTAGACTGGAATCGGAACGACAGGAGAATTAATTCATACGACCAGAGACGGGATAAAATGGTCAGAAGTGATCGCAAACATCGATTAATGGATAGGAGAAGAAGAAGATAACGGAAATGTTAAAATGAAATATAAATAAAAAAGTAATTAATGTACGAGCATAAAAAAATCTTTATAACTGTTTCTTGTTGTTATAAACAGTCATCTACTAATATTAGAAATATGGATTATTATATATATAATATCGATAAAGTCCTTGTTGTCAATATTACACTGTTTTTTACTATTTACTTCATCACTTCACAAAAAATTACTATTAGTAAGTGTATCATTCTGTCTCAGATTTGTTAAATTTTTATTTTTATCGGTTCCAGTGTTATTTTTATTAGTTTCATAATGTCTTTTGGTATCATATGGCAGCTTATTCCAAAACTATGAATAACGAATGTAATTCCATTTTATATTCATAATACGTTGTTGAAAATTGTTTATAACTGGTAGATTAAAAAAAATGTGTACTTGATTTTTCGGGATTTCAAATGAAGTGCTTTCCATAAATTGATGCATTTTCGTCAAATATTTCTGATACTGCTTTCGTAATTATAGCAAAAAAAAATATTTTTACCATGAATAGTTACATTCTGGAAAAAGTTAAATTAATAGATATTTTCACTTAATAATATAATTCTCATGAATATTTTGTATAACGAAATTTATTTCAGCACGTCAGGCCTTAAAGGGCCACGGATAGATTTTTACAAATGTAATTTTCAAAATATATTTCAAGTATATACGAACTCTTCAAGTTTTCTTTTATTCTCTACTCTCTTGACTTCACCTTTCCACCCCCAGTATTCTTCGGAGCAATCCTCATTCTCACATTTATATTTTTTGAGCAATCTTCGGGATTAGAATCCATGATACAGTAGGTCTAATTATCGTTTTCTAAAATCATATCCTTGTTGCTTTGGTTATTGCCGATTTTTTAGTTATTTCGTCAAATTCTTTTCTGGTTTTTCTTCTAAATCTCTCTTTGCTATTGCATCTTCATATACTTAGTCTGTCCGCTATTTGAATTCAGCCCGAATCTCTTTGATTTCTTTTCTAGTCTTCTGTTTACACTGCCTAATACACCTCGGGATTTGTTTAGCAATGCAATATCGTCTGCTTGTGCTAAAATTTGTATTCACTATTAATCCACCTTTTATTTAAATGATCCTCTATTTTTCATTCTCAACTTATCAGAATAACCTCAAAAAGATCTTACGCTTCATATAATTTTTGATTATGAAACGTTTTTAAATGATGAAGAAATCTGTTAAATTGGCTGCTCGGATGACTTGAACACAGAAAAGTAGTGTTTGAATTGAAATAAACTAAGTAACTTCAGTCATTATCAATTTGGCATCAAAAATAAAAACATTAACGATACCGCACCTGCCCATATAAATTCTAATTATTTCGTCGTGTAGATAGTTGACACGCGATTTATTTTTAGTTCTGTTCATAACATGGACTCTATATATTTTCATATTATCCACGCAATCTGTTTCACACTGAATGAAAAAAATTTAGTGAAGTACAAGTTCCTGAAAAATGATTGGATAATTTTAAACACAACCGTGTATTTCACAAAATACGATTAATCTCATATTTAGAGATTCGAACTAAAAATTATCAATAGTGTGTAGCAGATTGGGAATGTATAAAGTGTGTTTATAAAGTTCTTTATTGTTGTGGGATTGTGGCAATTTTATATTCATCATCGGGGACTGAAATTATTGACATAAATGAATACAAATAGAAATTTTCGACTTATTCGAGTCTTTATCAAAATATCAAGACGATTTATCAACAGAAATACTTAAAAAGAAGGTCTAAGAAGTACAAAATTGAAGAAATTTCTCATCGTTCATTAACTGCTTTTATTCTTCTCCACAAGTTGTTATTCTGGATTTCTGCACTCCATTTCGGCTCTAACTTTCTTACACCTTCTAAAGCCGCTTCCAATTTTTGATATGATTTTTTATTATTTTTTTACCTCATTCGTTTTCTTCAGTAGCCTGTTGTTCAAATCTATTTTCCTGCAACCTTTGGGTATACCTTAACCATTTCACTCTTTTATGAATCTTTTTACTGATGACTGTTTTAGATTCTTCAGTTCTTAATTAGCTATTCTTCTCCAAATCGTTCCATTTGTTTTTTCCTCGATAGATTTTCCGTAATACCCCATTTTCCCATATAATTAGTTTTGATTTCGCTTTTATTGAAACCCGTCTTTCATTACCGTTGGTGTAAACAAACTCAGACCATTTAAACGAACCAAGAACAAGAATAAGAAGAAGAATAAGAAAAAGAAGAAGATGATGAAGAAGAAGAAGAAGAAATAAATCAAATAGTTGCTGCATTTCTATTATATTGATTTTATTAGGAAGATGTTGCTGTTTGATTATGAACTGTTACAAGACAAATAGATTATAAGAAGGGTTGCAGCCAGAATTTATCGCCTTAAAACTGTTTTTACTAGAAAAATATAAAAAATAATGTGTTGGAAATCTAAGAAAAATCGAAATATTAGCAAGGTTTGTTACTTTATGAACAAATCGTATAAATGAGTTTATCAGAAACGAGGTCGAAAATACATCACAAAATTTTCGAGAGAGTGTAATCTTGAATGATGTTCGTTATTTGAAGGGAAACTGAATGAAAGCAAAACGCGAAAATGATATCTTATAAGCTATAAAGTGACAAATGAGCAGGGGATGATACACCACTGGTTAAATCACCAATTTCTGACTTTATCAATTCATAATAGGGTCGTGAACTGAATGGCATCATTCTTGGAAAGCAAAGCTAGCTGAATCGGCGATATTGCATCGATTTTGAATGTATATTTACATTTTGGCATATGGTGGATATCGAGCTTACCCCACTAATAAATTATTTCCACGTTAGTATCGATCTTGACGACACAAACTCACTGAAACACGATTAAATCATCGTAGAATAATAATTCATGTTAAATTGTTTTGTTTATCGCGATAATGAGAATTCTTGCATGTTCAGTACTATTTGAATAAAGAGATAGACTGTATATTCGTAAAAAATCACAAATTACTCCAGGGATGATGAATTTAATGCTCTTTCTCAGATCTTTCTTAAAATTATCTCTTCATCACAACCATCGGTCTGATATCAGGTTATTCCGGCGATAGTTTGAGATTCTCTTGTGTGTCGTTTTAGCTCTACTGCCTTCGTGATGTTTAAGACCAAAAAAGTAGGCTTCAGCATTAATAGTAGGTAAAACTTGTTTAAAGTTAGTTGAAAAGCAAATGAAGAAACAAAAAAGATGCCTAGGAGACCAGTGATTCAATTCATAACTGAAGAAAATGTTGCCAATTACACAATTTGTTCAATTCATACTAAGCTATATTCCTCCTATATTGCTGAAAACAGGACACCGTTTCAACAATAAGGATTTTTTTTCGATTGAAGTCATTCACGAACAGAATTCGATTCGATTACTTCCCTCTCGACCAAGGATAGAATATGATTGCTTTCGTTAAGAAAATAAATTTTCTTTATCTTATTTTAAATTCCCCATTAGATATAATTAATCTCATTTTTAATCCTCTTCAGCTATAAAACTAAGCTCTCTTTCAGTCGTTTTGAATCAAGAAAGATATTCTGGAAGATATTTTTAATCCGAAAACGGGAAGTAGCGGTTAACTTCTTAATTTCTTTCGCTTCAACGTTCGACTTAATAACTTGAGTTAGCGGACGGAAGCAAAAAAAATATTAGCGTCTTCTGAATGACTGGGAAAACTTTTGAAGAACGTTCTTCTGACAACTCGACTTTACTTTTCAACTCGCATTAAAAAATACGTTGCTTGTTGCTTCTGCCACCTAAATCAAACCGAAAGTGAAAAGAAATTGGGTTAGTTATGGGAGTGTTAACTTAAACAAAATTAAAAATGAAAAAAATAATCTTTTCGGTAATCCCGGTTAGCACAACTAACTATTCCGAGTTAAAATATTGATGATTCGATTTTATATTAAACGAAACTTGAGAAAGTTGAATTATAATTAAATCGTTAACATAATTAAGCGATACAATTTTCCATTGCGTTTTAACAAAAAGCTAAAGTACAACTAGAACGAATTCAAGGTTTTAATCTAGTGACTAGATTCTTGTCAGGATTGCTGTCTTAATTATTAAATATTTTCCTAAATTCTGAAATACAATCATTATTTAAATTAGGTTGTCTAAATCTCTTGTCTGCTAAAAAAATTTGGATACAAGAGATAGAAAAACTGACAGAAGAAATTAGCACAGAAAAATTCAAAGCAATGCTTGCAAATATTGAATAAAACTGAGCACATACAGTACAATAATGGACGTACTCAAAACGTGTTGTAATACAAGTGCTGTTTGAGTTGATTATAGATACTTGAAACATTCATCTTGGTCAAAAAATTTTCGTGCTTAGATTTTCTATCACTTCCGACGTGGTTTAAACCAAAAGCATTGCGTCGATCAACTCGCTTCGACATTTTGGTGATGGAGCACCAACTAGACCCACCGCTACAGAATGAATATCTCGAATATCGTTGGAAATCTGCTGCTGTGCCAGAAAACATCGAAAGATTGAGGCGTACTTAGTTCTACTGGTTCAATATTGCATGAATATTTGGCTGTTATTTATTTGGATACCACATAATTTGACAATCGCTTGCCTTACAGCATCAGATTAAATGAAAAACTATTGATGTGGACAGAAGACAGCGTTGTCAACAGATGGTCTAATGGTGGATAACCTGGAAGGTAAAGGAAAGTGACAGCAACAACCCTCCGCTCTACTGATAATGGTGGAACTTCCCATCTAATTCGCTACACGAAAGAAAATATCGGGTGGGATAGTAACTAATCACTTAGTCATGTGCTTCAAAAGTGTCCTGTGGCATATTGACAAAGGTTAATTCGGTACGTCCAGCTCGTTGAGCATACGAGAAAGATTGCGAAGAAGAAAGTACGTGTAGTAGAATTTGAACTCTACATACGTTGCATCGATGGCGTATTAAGGAGAATTGATCTCTAGATTAGCTGTAGAGTCGTGCGACATTGCAGCTCTTTACCTCTATTCGCTCTGTATAAGAGCGAACCATTCTGTGTGTAATGATATCCCGATACCCTGGGAAACACATCGTCGTGGCTCCTTTACGCAAGGCCCCAAATTGGGACACGTTTAGCACGTGTGAGATAGCGTGACACGAGTAACACGGGTTTGGATTTTAATGGCAGTTCACGAATAGCCGACATCAAAAAGTGTCTGACATTTGTAGATGCTGAGGAGAAAATGTTTTTTCTGGTACTACTATTTTTTTGGTTTTAACAATTATCGACGATATTTTTTCAAACTTTATTGAGTAATTATTATTTGAAATTAAATTGAAAACATTGTTGATACAGAAGAATAATATGAGAATCGATTTGTGTCATTCGCATACGCCTATGTAGA